>NC_134503.1:26787589-27002168 GCF_040206685.1 Ascaphus truei
GGGGGAGGAGAAAATGGAGTGAGTGGGGGAGGAGAAAACGCAGTGAGTGGGGGGGAGAAAACAGAGTGAGTGGGGGGGAGAAAACAGAGTGAATGCGGGGGGAGAAAACAGAGTGAGTGGGGGGAGAAAACAGAGTGAGTGGGGGAGAAGAAAACAGAGTGAGGGGGAAACTGAGTGAGTGGGGGCATAAAACAGAGTTAGTGGGGGAAGAAAACTGAGTGGGGGGGAGAAAACTGAGCGGGGCAGAAAACTGAGCGGGGGGAAACTGAGTGGGGGGGAGAAAACGGAGTGAGTGGGGGAGAAAATGGAGTGAGTGGGAGAGAAAATGGAGTGAGTGGGGGGAGAAAATTGAGTGAGTAGGGGGGAGAAAACAGTGGGGGGAAGAAAACGGAGTGGAGGGAGAAAACAGAGTGAGTGGGGGGAGAAAACGGAGTGAGTGGGGGGAGAAAATGGAGTGGGGGGAATTAAATTGAGTGAGTGGGGGGGAGAAAACTGAGTGAGTGGAGAGGGGAGAAAACTCAGTGAGTGGGGAGGGGAGAAAACAGAGTGAGTGGTGAGGGGAGAAAAAGGAGTGAGTGGGGGAGAGAAAACAGAGTGAGTGGGGGGAGAGAAAACGGAGTGAGGGGGGAAACTGAGTGAGTGGGGGCATAAAACAGAGTGAGTGGGGGGAGAAAACTGAGTGCGGAAAGAAAACTGAGTGGGGGGGAGAAAATGGAGTGAGTGGGGGAGAAAACGGAGTAAGTGGGGGAGAAAACGGAGTGATTGGGGGGAGAAAATGGAGTGAGTGGGGGGAGAAAACAGTGGGGGGAAGAAAAAGGAGTGGGGGGGGGCAGAAAACAGTGAGTGGGGGGGAGAACACGAAGTGAGTGAGGGAGGGAGAACACAGAGTGAGGGCGGGGAGAAAACAGAGTGAGTGGGGGGAGAAAACAGAGTAAGTGAGTGGGGAGAACACGGAATGAGGGCGGGGAGAAAATGGAGTGAGTGAGGGGGAGAAAACAGAGTGAGTGAGGGGGAGAAAACGGAGTGAGTGAGGGGGAGAAAATGGAGTGGGGGAGAAAACAGAGTGAGTGGGGGGGGAGAATACGGAGTGAGTGGGGGGCAGGAGAAAACAGAGTGAGTGAGGGGGGAGAAAGCAGAGTGAGTGAGGAGAATACGGAGTGAGTGAGGGGGGAAACAGTGAGTGGGGGAGAAAACTAAGTGGGGGAGAAAAATGAGTGGGGGGCCAGAAAACTGAATGGGGGGAGAAAACTGAGTGGGGGAGAAAACTGAGTGGGGGAAGAAAACAGAGTGAGTGGGGGGAGAAAATGGAGTGAGTGGGGGGGAGAAAATGGAGTGAGTGGGGGGGAGAAAATTGAGTGAGTGGGGGGGAACAGAGTGGGGGGGAGAAAACGGAGTGGGGGGAAACGGAATGAGTGGGGGGAAACGGAGTGAGTGGGGGCGCAGAAAATGGAGTGAGTGGGGGGGAGAACATGGAGTGAGTGAGGGGGAGAACAGAGTGAGGGTGGAGAGAAAACAGAGTGAGTGGGGGGGAGAAAACAGAGTGAGTGGGGGGGAAACAGAGTGAGTGGGTGGGAGAAAACATAGTGAGTGAGGGCGAGAAAACAGAGTGAGTGAGGGGGGACAATACGGAGTGAGGGCAGGGAGAAAACAGAGTGAGTGGGGGGGAGAAAACAGAGTGAGTGGGATGAGAAAACAGAGTGAGTGAGGGGGAGAACACGGAATGAGGGCGGGGAGAAAATGGAGTGAGTGAGTGGGGAAAGAAAACAGAGTGAGTGGGGGGAAACAGAGTGAGTGGGGGGAGAAAACAGAGTGAGTGGGGGGGAGAAAACAGAGTGAGTGAGGGGGAGAACACGGAATGAGGGCGGGGAGAAAATGGAGTGAGTGAGGGGGAGAAAACAGAGTGAGTGAGGGGGAAACAGAGTGAGTGAGGGGGAGAAAATGGAGTGGGGGAGAAAACAGAGTGAGTGGGGGGGAGAATACGGAGTGAGTGGGGGGAGAAAACTGAGTGAGTGAGGGGGAGAAAGCAGAGTGAGTGAGGAGGGAAAAATGGAGTGAGTGAGGGGGAAACAGTGAGTGGGGGAGAAAACTGAGTGGGGGCAGAAAACTGAGTGTGGGAGAAAACTGAGTGGGGGAAGAAAACTGAGTGTGGGGAAACGGAGTGAGTGGGGGAGTAAACGGAGTGAGTGGGGGGAGAAAATGGAGTGAGTGGGGGGAAATGGAATGGGGGGGAGAAAACGGAGTGGGGGGAAGAAAACGGAGTGGGGGGAGAAAACGGAATGAGTGGGGGGGCAGAAAACAGAGTGAGTGGGGGGGAGAACACAAACTGAGTGAGGGGGGAGAACACGGAGTGAGGGCGGGGAGAAAACAGAGTGAGTGGGGGGAGAAAACAGAGTGAGTGAGGGTGAGAAAACAGAGTGAGTGAGGGGGGACAATACGGAGTGAGGGCAGGGAGAAAACAGAGTGAGTGGGGGGAGAAAACAGAGTGAGTGGGACGAGAAAACAGAGTGAGTGAGGGGGAAACGGAGTGAGTGAGGGGGAGAAAATGGAGTGGGGGAGAAAACAGAGTGAGTGGGGGGGAGAATACGGAGTGAGTGGGGGAGAAAACTGAGTGAGTGAGGGGGGAGAAAGCAGAGTGAGTGAGGAGGGAAAAATGGAGTGAGTGAGGGGAAAACAGTGAGTGGGGGAGAAAACTGAGTGGGGGCAGAAAACTGAGTGGGGGAGAAAACTGAGTGGGGGAAGAAAACGGAGTGAGTGGGGGAGAAAATTGAGTGAGTGGGGGGAGAAATTGAGTGAGTGGGGGGGGGAGAAAATTGAGTGAGTGAGGGGGAATTGAGTGAGTGGGGGGAACAGAGTGGGTGGGAGAAAACGGAGTAGGAGGGGAGAAAACGGAATGAGTAGTTGGGGGGAAACGGAGTGAGTGGGGGGCAGAAAATTGAGTGAGTGAGGGGGGAGAACACAAAGTGAGGGTGGGGAGAAAACAGAGTGAGTGGGGGGGAAACGGGGTGAGTGGGTGGGAGAAAATGTAGTGAGTGGGGGGGGAGAAAACATAGTGAGTGGGGGGGAGAAAATTGAGTGAGGGGGAGAACACAGAGTGAGGGCGGGGAGAAAATGGAGTGAATGAGGGGGAGAAAATGGAGTGAGTGAGGGGAACAAAATGGAGTGAGTGGGGAGAAAATTGAGTGAGTGGGGGGGAGAATACAGAGTGAGTTGGGGAGAATATGGAGTGAGTGAGGGGGGAGAAAACAGAGTGAGTGGGGGGAGAAAACAGAGTGAGGGGGGGGAGAAAACAGAGTGAGTGGGGGGAGAAAACGGACTGAGTGGGGGGAGAAAACAGAGTGGGGGAGAAAATGGAGTGGTGGGAAGAAAACAGAGCGAGTGGGAGGAGAAAACTGAATGAGTGGGGAGGGAAGAAAACAGAGTGAGTGGTGAGGGGAGAAAAAGGAGTGAGTGGTGGAGAGAAAATGGAGTGAGTGGGGGAGAAAATTGAGTGAGTGGGGGGAGAAAATTGAGTGAGTGGGGGGGAGAAAATTGAGTGAGTGAGGGGGAATTGAGTGAGTGGGGGGAACAGAGTGGGTGGGAGAAAACGGAGTAGGAGGGGAGAAAACGGAATGAGTAGTTGGGGGGAAACGGAGTGAGTGGGGGGCAGAAAATGGAGTGAGTGGGGGGAGAACACGGAGTGAGTGAGGGGGGAGAACACAAAGTGAGGGTGGGGAGAAAACAGAGTGAGTGGGGGGGAAACGGGGTGAGTGGGTGGGAGAAAATGTAGTGAGTGGGGGGGGAGAAAACAGTGAGTGGGGGGGAGAAAATTGAGTGAGGGGGAGAACACAGAGTGAGGGCGGGGAGAAAATGGAGTGAATGAGGGGGAGAAAATGGAGTGAGTGAGGGGAACAAAATGGAGTGAGTGGGGAGAAAATTGAGTGAGTGGGGGGGAGAATACAGAGTGAGTTGGGGAGAATATGGAGTGAGTGAGGGGGGAGAAAACAGAGTGAGTGGGGGGAGAAAACAGAGTGAGTGGGGGGGAGAAAACAGAGTGAGTGGGGGGAGAAAACGGACTGAGTGGGGGGAGAAAACAGAGTGGGGGAGAAAATGGAGTGGTGGGAAGAAAACAGAGCGAGTGGGAGGAGAAAACTGAGTGGGGGGGAGAAAACTGAGCGGGGGCAGAAAACTGAGTGGGGGTGAGAAAACTGAGTGGGGGAGAAAACTGAGTGGGGGGAACGGAGTGAGTGGGGGAGAAAACGGAGTGAGTGGGGGAGAAAACGGAGTGAGTGGGGGAGAAAACAGTGGGGGGGAGAAAACGGAATGTGTGGAGGGGGAGAAACCGGAGTGAGTGGGGGGGCAGAAACCAGAGTGAGTGGGGGGAGAACACAGATTGAGTGAGGGGGAGAACACAGAGTGAGGGCAGGGAGAAAATTGAGTGAGTGAGGGGGAGAAAACGGAGTGAGAGGGGGAGAAAACGGAGTGGGGGAGAAATCAGAGTGAGTGGGGGGAGAATACAGTGAGTGGGGGGGAGACAATTGAGTGAGTGGGGGTGAACAGAGTGGGGGGGGAGAAAACGGAGTGGGGGGAGAAAACGGAATGATTGGGGGGGGAGAAAACGGAGTGAGTGAGGGGTAGAAAATGGAGTGAGTGAGGGGAAGAAAATGGAGTGAGTGAGGGGGGAGAAAAAGGAGTGAGTGGGGGGAGAGAAAACGGAGTGAGTGGGGGGAGAGAAAACGGAGTGAGTGGGGGGAGAGAAAACGGAGTGAGGAGGAAACTGAGTGAGGGGGCATAAAACATAAAACTGAGTGAGTGGGGGGGAACTGAGTGGGGGGAGAAAACTGAGTGGGGGCAGAAAACTGAGTGGGGGAGAAAACTGAGTGTGGGAAGAAAACTGAGTGGGGGGAAACGGAGTGAGTGGGGGGGAAAACGGAGTGAGTGGGGGGATAAAAATGGAGTGAGTGGGGGGGGGAATGGAATGGGGGGGAGAAAACAGAGTGGGGGGAAGAAAACGGAGTGGGGGGAGAAAACGGAATGAGTGGGGGGGCAGAAAACAGAGTGAGTGGGGGGGAGAACACAAACTGAGTGAGGGGGGGAGAACACGGAGTGAGGGCGGGGAGAAAACAGAGTGAGTGGGGGGAGAAAACAGAGTGAGTGAGGGTGAGAAAACAGAGTGAGTGAGGGGGGACAATACGGAGTGAGGGCAGGGAGAAAACAGAGTGAGTGGGGGGGAGAAAACAGAGTGAGTGGGACGAGAAAACAGAGTGAGTGAGGGGGAGAACACGGAATGAGGGCGGGGAGAAAATGGAGTGAGTGAGGGGGAGAAAACAGAGTGAGTGAGGGGGAAACGGAGTGAGTGAGGGGGAGAAAATGGAGTGGGGGAGAAAACAGAGTGAGTGGGGGGAGAATACGGAGTGAGTGGGGGGAGAAAACAGAGTGAGTGAGGGGGGAGAAAGCAGAGTGAGTGAGGAGGGAAAAATGGAGTGAGTGAGGGGGAAACAGTGAGTGGGGGAGAAAACTGAGTGGGGGCAGAAAACTGAGTGGGGGAGAAAACTGAGTGGGGGAAGAAAACGGAGTGAGTGGGGGAGAAAATGGAGTGAGTGGGGGGAGAAAATTGAGTGAGTGGGGGGGGGGGGAAATTGAGTAAGTGAGGGGGAATTGAGTGAGTAGGGGGAACAGAGTGGGTGGGAGAAAACGGAGTAGGAGGGGAGAAAACGGAATGAGTAGTTGGGGGGAAACGGAGTGAGTGGGGGGCAGAAAATGGAGTGAGTGGGGGAGAACACGGAGTGAGTGAGGGGGGAGAACACAAAGTGAGGGTGGGGAGAAAACAGAGTGAGTGGGGGGGAAACAGGGTGAGTGGGTGGGAGAAAATGTAGTGAGTGGGGGGGGAGAAAACATAGTGAGTGGGGGGGAGAAAATTGAGTGAGGGGGAGAACACAGAGTGAGGGCGGGGAGAAAATGGAGTGAATGAGGGGGAGAAAATGGAGTGAGTGAGGGGAACAAAATGGAGTGAGAGGGGAGAAAATTGAGTGAGTGGGGGGGAGAATACAGAGTGAGTTGGGGAGAATATGGAGTGAGTGGGGGGAGAAAACAGAGTGAGTGGGGGGGAGAAAACAGAGTGAGTGGGGGGAGAAAACGGACTGAGTGGGGGGAGAAAACAGAGTGGGGGAGAAAATGGAGTGGTGGGAAGAAAACAGAGCGAGTGGGAGGAGAAAACTGAATGAGTGGGGAGGGAAGAAAACAGAGTGAGTGGTGAGGGGAGAAAAAGGAGTGAGTGGTGGAGAGAAAATGGAGTGAGTGGGTGAGAGAAAACAGAGTGAGGGTGGAAACTGAGTTAGTGGGGGCATAAAACAGAGTGAGTGGGGGGAGAAAACTGAGTGGGGGGAGAAAACTGAGTGGGGGCAGAAAACTGAGTGGGGGCAGAAAACTGAGTGGGGGGAGAAAACTGAGTGGGGGGGAGAAAACTGAGTGGGGGGAGAAAACTGAGTGGGGGGGAACGGAGTGAGTGGGGGAGAAAACGGAGTGAGTGGGGGAGAAAACGGAGTGAGTGGGGGAGAAAACAGTGGGGGGGAGAAAACGGAATGTGTGGAGGGGGAGAAACCAGAGTGAGTGGGGGGGCAGAAACCGGAGTGAGTGGGGGAGAACACAGATTGAGTGAGGGGGAGAACACAGAGTGAGGGCAGGGAGAAAATTGAGTGAGTGAGGGTGAGAAAACAGAGTGAGAGGGGGAGAAAACGAAGTGGGGGAGAAATCAGAGTGAGTGGGGGGAGAATACAGAGTGAGTGGGGGGAGAATATGGAGTGAGTGGGGGAGAATATGGAGTGAGTGAGGGGGATAAAACAGAGTGAGTGGGGGGGAGACAATTGAGTGAGTGGGGGTGAACAGAGTGGGGGGGAGAAAACGGAGTGGGGGGAGAAAACGGAATGATTGGGGGGGAGAAAACGGAGTGAGTGGGGGGGGGAATTGAGTGAGTGAGGGGGAGAACACAGAGTGAGGGCGGGGAGAAAATGGAGTGAATGAGGGGGAGAAAATGGAGTGAGTGAGGGGAACAAAATGGAGTGAGTGGGGAGAAAATTGAGTGAGTGGGGGGGAGAATACAGAGTGAGTTGGGGAGAATATGGAGTGAGTGAGGGGGGAGAAAACCGAGTGAGTGAGGGGGGAGAAAACAGAGTGAGTGGGGGGAGAAAACAGAGTGAGTGGGGGGAGAAAACGGAGTGAGTGGGGGGAGAAAACTGAATGAGTGGGGAGGGAAGAAAACAGAGTGAGTGGTGAGGGGAGAAAAAGGAGTGAGTGGTGGAGAGAAAATGGAGTGAGTGGGTGAGAGAAAACAGAGTGAGGGGGGAAACTGAGTGAGTGGGGGTGAACAGAGTGGGGGGGAGAAAACGGAGTGGGGGGAGAAAACGGAATGATTGGGGGGGGAGAAAACGGAGTGAGTGGGGGGGGGGGGAAACGGAGTGAGTGGGGGGGTAGAAAACAGAGTGAGTGGGGGGGGAGAACAGAGTGAGGGCGGGGAGAAAACGGAGTGAGTGGGGAGGGGGAAACAGAGTGAGTGGGTGGGAGAAAACATAGTGAGTGGGGGGAGAAAACGGAGTGAGTGAGTGGGAGAACACGGAGTGAGGGCGGGGAGAAAATTGAGTGAGTGAGGGAGAGAAAATGGAGTGTGGGAGAAAACAGAGTGAGTTGGGGGGTAGAATACGGAGTGAGTGGGGGGAGAATATGGAGTGAGTGAGGGCGGGAGAAAACAGAGTGAGTGAGGGGGAGCGAACAGAGTGAGTGGGGGGGAGAAAACAGAGTGAGTGGGGGGGAGAAAACGGAGTGAGTGGGGGGAGAAAACAGTGAGTTGGGGAGAAAATGGAGTGGGGGGAAGAAAACTGAGTGAGCGGGGGGGAAACAGAGTGAGTGGGGGGAAACGGGGTGAGTGGGTGGGAGAAAATGTAGTGAGTGGGGGGGGAGAAAACATAGTGAGTGGGGGGGGGAATTGAGTGAGTGAGGGGGAGAACACAGAGTGAGGGCGGGGAGAAAATGGAGTGAATGAGGGGGAGAAAATGGAGTGAGTGAGGGGAACAAAATGGAGTGAGTGGGGAGAAAATTGAGTGAGTGGGGGGGAGAATACAGAGTGAGTTGGGGAGAATATGGAGTGAGTGAGGGGGGAGAAAACCGAGTGAGTGAGGGGGGAGAAAACAGAGTGAGTGGGGGGAGAAAACAGAGTGAGTGGGGGGAGAAAACGGAGTGAGTGGGGGGAGAAAACTGAATGAGTGGGGAGGGAAGAAAACAGAGTGAGTGGTGAGGGGAGAAAAAGGAGTGAGTGGTGGAGAGAAAATGGAGTGAGTGGGTGAGAGAAAACAGAGTGAGGGGGGAAACTGAGTGAGTGGGGGCATAAAACAGAGTGAGTGGGGGGAGAAAACTGAGTGGGGGGGAGAAAACTGAGCAGGGGCAGAAAACTGAGTGGGGGAGAGAAAACTGAGTGGGGGGGAGAAAACTGAGTGGGGGGGGGGAAACGGAGTGAGTGGGGGAGAAAACGGAGTGAGTGGGGGAGAAAACAGAGTGTGGGGGGAGAAAATTGAGTGAGTTGGGGGGAGAAAACAGTGGGGGGGAGAAAACGGAATGTGTGGAGGGGGAGAAACCGGAGTGAGTGGGGGGGCAGAAACCGGAGTGAGTGGGGGGAGAACACAGATTGAGTGAGGGGGGAGAACACAGAGTGAGGGCAGGGAGAAAATTGAGTGAGTGAGGGGGAGAAAACCGAGTGAGAGGGGGAGAAAATAAAGTGGGGGAGAAAACAGAGTGAGTGGGGGGAGAATACAGAGTGAGTGGGGGGAGAATATGGAGTGAGTGGGGGGAGAATATGGAGTGAGTGAGGGGGATAAAACAGAGTGAGTGGGGGGGAGACAATTGAGTGAGTGGGGGTGAACAGAGTGGGGGGGAGAAAACGGAATGAGTGGGGGGGGAGAAAACGGAGTGAGTGGGGGGGGGAGAAAACGGAGTGAGTGGGGGGGTAGAAAACAGAGTGAGTGGGGGGAGAACAGAGTGAGGGCGGGGAGAAAACGGAGTGAGTGGGGAGGGGGGAAACGGAGTGAGTGGGTGGGAGAAAACATAGTGAGTGGGGGGGAGAAAACGGAGTGAGTGAGTGGGAGAACACGGAGTGAGGGCGGGGAGAAAATTGAGTGAGGGAGAGAAAATGGAGTGAGTGAGGGGAAGAAAACGGAGTGAGTGAGGAGAAATGGAGTGAGTGGGGGGGAGAAAACTGAGTGTGGGAGAAAACAGAGTGAGTTGGGGGGGAGAATACGGAGTGAGTGGGGGGAGAATATGGAGTGAGTGAGGGCGGGAGAAAACAGAGTGAGTGAGGGGGAGCGAACAGAGTGAGTGGGGGGGAGAAAACAGAGTGAGTGGGGGGAGAAAACAGAGTGAGTGGGGGGGAGAAAACAGAGTGAGTGGGGGGAGAAAACGGAGTGAGTGGGGGGAGAAAACAGAGTGGGGGAGAAAATGGAGTGGTGGGAAGAAAACAGAGCGAGTGGGAGGAGAAAACTGAATGAGTGGGGAGGGAAGAAAACAGAGTGAGTGGTGAGGGGAGAAAAAGGAGTGAGTGGTGGAGAGAAAATGGAGTGGGTGAGAGAAAACAGAGTGAGGGGGGAAACTGAGTGAGTGGGGGCATAAAACAGAGTGAGTGGGGGGGAGAAAACTGAGCGGGGGCAGAAAACTGAGTGGGGGGGAAACTGAGTGGGGGGGAGAAAACTGAGTGGGGGGAAACGGAGTGAGTGGGGGAGAAAACGGAGTGAGTGGGGGAGAAAACAGAGTGTGGGGGGAGAAAATTGAGTGAGTTGGGGGGAGAAAACAGTGGGGGGGGAGAAAACGGAATGTGTGGAGGGGGAGAAACCGGAGTAAGTGGGGGGGCAGAAACCGGAGTGAGTGGGGGGAGAACACAGATTGAGTGAGGGGGGAGAACACAGAGTGAGGGCAGGGAGAAAATTGAGTGAGTGAGGGGGAAAAAAAAGAGTGAGAGGGGGAGAAAATAGAGTGGGGGAGAAAACAGAGTGAGTGGGGGGAGAATACAGAGTGAGTGGGGGGAGAATATGGAGTGAGTGAGGAGAATACGGAGTGAGTGAGGGGGATAAAACAGAGTGAGTGGGGGGAGACAATTGAGTGAGTGGGGGTGAACAGAGTGGGGGGGGGAGAAAACGGAATGAGTGGGGGGGGAGAAAACGGAGTGAGTGGGGGGGGAGAAAACGGAGTGAGTGGGGGGTAGAAAACAGAGTGAGTGGGGGGAGAACAGAGTGAGGGCGGGGAGAAAACGGAGTGAGTGGGGAGGGGGGGAAACGGAGTGAGTGGGTGGGAGAAAACATAGTGAGTGGGGGGGAGAAAACGGAGTGAGTGAGTGGGAGAACACGGAGTGAGGGCGGGGAGAAAATTGAGTGAGTGAGGGAGAGAAAATGGAGTGAGTGAGGGGAAGAAAACGGAGTGAGTGAGGAGAAATGGAGTGAGTGGGGGGGAGAAAACTGAGTGTGGGAGAAAACAGAGTGAGTTGGGGGGGAGAATACGGAGTGAGTGGGGGGAGAATATGGAGTGAGTGAGGGCGGGAGAAAACAGAGTGAGTGAGGGGGAGCAAACAGAGTGAGTGGGGGGGAGAAAACAGAGTGAGTGGGGGGGAGAAAATGGAGTGAGTGGGGGGAGAAAACAGTGAGTTGGGGAGAAAATGGAGTGGGGGGAAGAAAACTGAGTGAGTGGGGGGAAACAGAGTGAGTGGGGGGAAACGGGGTGAGTGGGTGGGAGAAAATGTAGTGAGTGGGGGGAGAAAACATAGTGAGTGGGGGGGAGAAAATTGAGTGAGTGGGGGGAGAAAACGGACTGAGTGGGGGGAGAAAACAGAGTGGGGGAGAAAATGGAGTGGTGGGAAGAAAACAGAGCGAGTGGGAGGAGAAAACTGAATGAGTGGGGAGGGAAGAAAACAGAGTGAGTGGTGAGGGGAGAAAAAGGAGTGAGTGGTGGAGAGAAAATGGAGTGAGTGGGTGAGAGAAAACAGAGTGAGGGTGGAAACTGAGTTAGTGGGGGCATAAAACAGAGTGAGTGGGGGGAGAAAACTGAGTGGGGGGAGAAAACTGAGTGGGGGCAGAAAACTGAGTGGGGGCAGAAAACTGAGTGGGGGGAGAAAACTGAGTGGGGGGGAGAAAACTGAGTGGGGGGAGAAAACTGAGTGGGGGGGAACGGAGTGAGTGGGGGAGAAAACGGAGTGAGTGGGGGAGAAAACGGAGTGAGTGGGGGAGAAAACAGTGGGGGGGAGAAAACGGAATGTGTGGAGGGGGAGAAACCAGAGTGAGTGGGGGGGCAGAAACCGGAGTGAGTGGGGGAGAACACAGATTGAGTGAGGGGGAGAACACAGAGTGAGGGCAGGGAGAAAATTGAGTGAGTGAGGGTGAGAAAACAGAGTGAGAGGGGGAGAAAACGGAGTGGGGGAGAAATCAGAGTGAGTGGGGGGAGAATACAGAGTGAGTGGGGGGAGAATATGGAGTGAGTGGGGGAGAATATGGAGTGAGTGAGGGGGATAAAACAGAGTGAGTGGGGGGAGACAATTGAGTGAGTGGGGGTGAACAGAGTGGGGGGGAGAAAACGGAGTGGGGGGAGAAAACGGAATGATTGGGGGGGAGAAAACGGAGTGAGTGGGGGGGGGAATTGAGTGAGTGAGGGGGAGAACACAGAGTGAGGGCGGGGAGAAAATGGAGTGAATGAGGGGGAGAAAATGGAGTGAGTGAGGGGAACAAAATGGAGTGAGTGGGGAGAAAATTGAGTGAGTGGGGGGGAGAATACAGAGTGAGTTGGGGAGAATATGGAGTGAGTGAGGGGGGAGAAAACCGAGTGAGTGAGGGGGGAGAAAACAGAGTGAGTGGGGGGAGAAAACAGAGTGAGTGGGGGGAGAAAACGGAGTGAGTGGGGGGAGAAAACTGAATGAGTGGGGAGGGAAGAAAACAGAGTGAGTGGTGAGGGGAGAAAAAGGAGTGAGTGGTGGAGAGAAAATGGAGTGAGTGGGTGAGAGAAAACAGAGTGAGGGGGAAACTGAGTGAGTGGGGGTGAACAGAGTGGGGGGGAGAAAACGGAGTGGGGGGAGAAAACGGAATGATTGGGGGGGGAGAAAACGGAGTGAGTGGGGGGGGGGGAAACGGAGTGAGTGGGGGGGTAGAAAACAGAGTGAGTGGGGGGGAGAACAGAGTGAGGGCGGGGAGAAAACGGAGTGAGTGGGGAGGGGGAAACAGAGTGAGTGGGTGGGAGAAAACATAGTGAGTGGGGGGAGAAAACGGAGTGAGTGAGTGGGAGAACACGGAGTGAGGGCGGGGAGAAAATTGAGTGAGTGAGGGAGAGAAAATGGAGTGTGGGAGAAAACAGAGTGAGTTGGGGGGTAGAATACGGAGTGAGTGGGGGGAGAATATGGAGTGAGTGAGGGCGGGAGAAAACAGAGTGAGTGAGGGGGAGCGAACAGAGTGAGTGGGGGGGAGAAAACAGAGTGAGTGGGGGGGAGAAAACGGAGTGAGTGGGGGGAGAAAACAGTGAGTTGGGGAGAAAATGGAGTGGGGGGAAGAAAACTGAGTGAGCGGGGGGGAAACAGAGTGAGTGGGGGGAAACGGGGTGAGTGGGTGGGAGAAAATGTAGTGAGTGGGGGGGGAGAAAACATAGTGAGTGGGGGGGGGAATTGAGTGAGTGAGGGGGAGAACACAGAGTGAGGGCGGGGAGAAAATGGAGTGAATGAGGGGGAGAAAATGGAGTGAGTGAGGGGAACAAAATGGAGTGAGTGGGGAGAAAATTGAGTGAGTGGGGGGGAGAATACAGAGTGAGTTGGGGAGAATATGGAGTGAGTGAGGGGGGAGAAAACCGAGTGAGTGAGGGGGGAGAAAACAGAGTGAGTGGGGGGAGAAAACAGAGTGAGTGGGGGGAGAAAACGGAGTGAGTGGGGGGAGAAAACTGAATGAGTGGGGAGGGAAGAAAACAGAGTGAGTGGTGAGGGGAGAAAAAGGAGTGAGTGGTGGAGAGAAAATGGAGTGAGTGGGTGAGAGAAAACAGAGTGAGGGGGGAAACTGAGTGAGTGGGGGCATAAAACAGAGTGAGTGGGGGGGAGAAAACTGAGTGGGGGGGAGAAAACTGAGCAGGGGCAGAAAACTGAGTGGGGGAGAGAAAACTGAGTGGGGGGGAGAAAACTGAGTGGGGGGGGGAAACGGAGTGAGTGGGGGAGAAAACGGAGTGAGTGGGGGAGAAAACAGAGTGTGGGGGGAGAAAATTGAGTGAGTTGGGGGGAGAAAACAGTGGGGGGGAGAAAACGGAATGTGTGGAGGGGGAGAAACCGGAGTGAGTGGGGGGGCAGAAACCGGAGTGAGTGGGGGGAGAACACAGATTGAGTGAGGGGGGAGAACACAGAGTGAGGGCAGGGAGAAAATTGAGTGAGTGAGGGGGAGAAAACCGAGTGAGAGGGGGAGAAAATAAAGTGGGGGAGAAAACAGAGTGAGTGGGGGGAGAATACAGAGTGAGTGGGGGGAGAATATGGAGTGAGTGGGGGGAGAATATGGAGTGAGTGAGGGGGATAAAACAGAGTGAGTGGGGGGGAGACAATTGAGTGAGTGGGGGTGAACAGAGTGGGGGGGAGAAAACGGAATGAGTGGGGGGGGAGAAAACGGAGTGAGTGGGGGGGGGAGAAAACGGAGTGAGTGGGGGGGTAGAAAACAGAGTGAGTGGGGGGAGAACAGAGTGAGGGCGGGGAGAAAACGGAGTGAGTGGGGAGGGGGGAAACGGAGTGAGTGGGTGGGAGAAAACATAGTGAGTGGGGGGGAGAAAACGGAGTGAGTGAGTGGGAGAACACGGAGTGAGGGCGGGGAGAAAATTGAGTGAGGGAGAGAAAATGGAGTGAGTGAGGGGAAGAAAACGGAGTGAGTGAGGAGAAATGGAGTGAGTGGGGGGGAGAAAACTGAGTGTGGGAGAAAACAGAGTGAGTTGGGGGGGAGAATACGGAGTGAGTGGGGGGAGAATATGGAGTGAGTGAGGGCGGGAGAAAACAGAGTGAGTGAGGGGGAGCGAACAGAGTGAGTGGGGGGGAGAAAACAGAGTGAGTGGGGGGAGAAAACAGAGTGAGTGGGGGGGAGAAAACAGAGTGAGTGGGGGGAGAAAACGGAGTGAGTGGGGGGAGAAAACAGAGTGGGGGAGAAAATGGAGTGGTGGGAAGAAAACAGAGCGAGTGGGAGGAGAAAACTGAATGAGTGGGGAGGGAAGAAAACAGAGTGAGTGGTGAGGGGAGAAAAAGGAGTGAGTGGTGGAGAGAAAATGGAGTGGGTGAGAGAAAACAGAGTGAGGGGGGAAACTGAGTGAGTGGGGGCATAAAACAGAGTGAGTGGGGGGGAGAAAACTGAGCGGGGGCAGAAAACTGAGTGGGGGGGAAACTGAGTGGGGGGGAGAAAACTGAGTGGGGGGAAACGGAGTGAGTGGGGGAGAAAACGGAGTGAGTGGGGGAGAAAACAGAGTGTGGGGGGAGAAAATTGAGTGAGTTGGGGGGAGAAAACAGTGGGGGGGGAGAAAACGGAATGTGTGGAGGGGGAGAAACCGGAGTAAGTGGGGGGGCAGAAACCGGAGTGAGTGGGGGGAGAACACAGATTGAGTGAGGGGGGAGAACACAGAGTGAGGGCAGGGAGAAAATTGAGTGAGTGAGGGGGAAAAAAAAGAGTGAGAGGGGGAGAAAATAGAGTGGGGGAGAAAACAGAGTGAGTGGGGGGAGAATACAGAGTGAGTGGGGGGAGAATATGGAGTGAGTGAGGAGAATACGGAGTGAGTGAGGGGGATAAAACAGAGTGAGTGGGGGGAGACAATTGAGTGAGTGGGGGTGAACAGAGTGGGGGGGGGAGAAAACGGAATGAGTGGGGGGGGAGAAAACGGAGTGAGTGGGGGGGGAGAAAACGGAGTGAGTGGGGGGTAGAAAACAGAGTGAGTGGGGGGAGAACAGAGTGAGGGCGGGGAGAAAACGGAGTGAGTGGGGAGGGGGGGAAACGGAGTGAGTGGGTGGGAGAAAACATAGTGAGTGGGGGGGAGAAAACGGAGTGAGTGAGTGGGAGAACACGGAGTGAGGGCGGGGAGAAAATTGAGTGAGTGAGGGAGAGAAAATGGAGTGAGTGAGGGGAAGAAAACGGAGTGAGTGAGGAGAAATGGAGTGAGTGGGGGGGAGAAAACTGAGTGTGGGAGAAAACAGAGTGAGTTGGGGGGGAGAATACGGAGTGAGTGGGGGGAGAATATGGAGTGAGTGAGGGCGGGAGAAAACAGAGTGAGTGAGGGGGAGCAAACAGAGTGAGTGGGGGGGAGAAAACAGAGTGAGTGGGGGGGAGAAAATGGAGTGAGTGGGGGGAGAAAACAGTGAGTTGGGGAGAAAATGGAGTGGGGGGAAGAAAACTGAGTGAGTGGGGGGAAACAGAGTGAGTGGGGGGAAACGGGGTGAGTGGGTGGGAGAAAATGTAGTGAGTGGGGGGAGAAAACATAGTGAGTGGGGGGGAGAAAATTGAGTGAGTGAGGGGGAGAACACAGAGGGAGGGCGGGGAGAAAATGGAGTGAATGAGGGGGAGAAAATGGAGTGAGTGAGGGGAACAAAATGGAGTGAGTGGGGAGAAAATTGAGTGAGTGGGGGGGAGAATACAGAGTGAGTTGGGGAGAATATGGAGTGAGTGAGGGGGGAGAAAACCGAGTGAGTGAGGGGGGAGAAAACAGAGTGAGTGGGGGGGAGAAAACAGAGTGAGTGGGGGGGAGAAAACAGAGTGAGTGGGGGGAGAAAACAGTGAGTGGGGGGAGAAAACAGAGTGAGTGGGGGGAGAAAACGGAGTGAGTGGGGGGAGAAAACAGAGTGGGGGAGAAAATGGAGTGGTGGGAAGAAAACAGAGCGAGTGGGAGGAGAAAACTGAATGAGTGGGGAGGGAAGAAAACAGAGTGAGTGGTGAGGGGAGAAAAAGGAGTGAGTGGTGGAGAGAAAATGGAGTGAGTGGGTGAGAGAAAACAGAGTGAGGGGGGAAACTGAGTGAGTGGGGGCATAAAACAGAGTGAGTGGGGGGAGAAAACTGAGTAGGGGGAGAAAACTGAGCGGGGGCAGAAAACTGAGTGGGGGGGAGAAAACTGAGTGGGGGGGAGAAAACTGAGTTGGGGGGACCGGAGTGAGTGGGGGAGAAAACGGAGTGAGTGGGGGAGAAAACAGAGTGTGGGGGGAGAAAATTGAGTGAGTTGGGGGGAGAAAACAGTGGGGGGGAGAAAACGGAATGTGTGGAGGGGGAGAAACCGGAGTGAGTGGGGGGGCAGAAACCGGAGTGAGTCGGGGGAGTACACAGATTGAGTGAGGGGGGAGAACACAGAGTGAGGGCAGGGAGAAAATTGAGTGAGTGAGGGGGAGAAAACGGAGTGACAGGGGGAGAAAATAGAGTGGGGGAGAAAACAGAGTGAGTGGGGGGAGAATACAGAGTGAGTGGGGGGAGAATATGGAGTGAGTGAGGAGAATACGGAGTGAGTGAGGGGGATAAAACTGAGTGGGGGGGAGACAATTGAGTGAGTGGGGGTGAACAGAGTGGGGGGGAGAAAACGGAGTGGGGGGAGAAAACGGAATGAGTGGGGGGGGGAGAAAATGGAGTGAGTGGGGGGGGGAGAAAACGGAGTGAGTGGGGGGGTAGAAAACAGAGTGAGTGGGGGGGAGAACAGAGTGAGGGCGGGGAGAAAACGGAGTGAGTGGGGAGGGGGGGAAACGGAGTGAGTGGGTGGGAGAAAACATAGTGAGTGGGGGGGAGAAAACGGAGTGAGTGTGAGAACACGGAGTGAGGGCGGGGAGAAAATTGAGTGAGTGAGGGAGAGAAAATGGAGTGAGTGAGGGGAAGAAAACGGAGTGAGTGAGGAGAAATGGAGTGAGTGGGGGGGAGAAAACTGAGTGTGGGAGAAAACAGAGTGAGTTGGGGGGGAGAATACGGAGTGAGTGGGGGGAGAATATGGAGTGAGTGAGGGCGGGAGAAAACAGAGTGAGTGAGGGGGAGCGAACAGAGTGAGTGGGGGGGAGAAAACAGAGTGAGTGGGGGGGAGAAAACGGAGTGAGTGGGGGGAGAAAACAGTGAGTTGGGGGAGAAAATGGAGTGGGGGGAAGAAAACTGAGTGAGTGGGGGGGGGAACTTAGTGAGTGGGGAGGGGAGAAAACAGAGTGAGTGAGGGGGAGAAAATGGAGTGAGTGAGTGGGGGGAGAAAATGGAGTGAGTGAGTGGGGGGAGAAAATGGAGTGAGTGAGGGGGGAGAAAAAATTGAGTGAGTGAGGGAGGGGGAGAAAATGGAGTGAGGGAGGGAGGAGGAGAAAACAGAGTGAGTGAGGGGGGAGAAAACAGAGTGAGGGAGGGGGAGAGAAAACAGAGTGAGTGAGGGGGGAACGGAGTGAGGGGGGAATGGAGTGAGGGGGGAACGGAGTGGGAGGGGGGGGGACAGAGTGGGAGGGGAAGAAAGGAGAGAAGGGGGATAGAGAGAGAGAGGGTGGGAGAGAAAGGAGAGAGGGGAAGGGAGAGAGAGAGGTGGAAGGGAGAGAGAGGGGGAAGGGGTTGGGAGAGAGCAATGGGGGGGGGAGAGAGAGAGAGCAATGGGGGGGAGAGAGGGGAGGGAAGGTTGTAAAGGGAAAATGGAGACACAAAGAGACACACAGACACACACAGAGACACACGGAGACAGACACACACACACACACATACAGACACAGAGACAGCCCCTATCCAGCTCATGCTTGGAGAGCTGGTGACGTCACCGCTCTCAAGCATGAGCGAGCTCAGCGGCAGCGTGGCCGCAGCCTAAAGCAGCACGGGGAGATGTGCCGGCAGCGGGGGGGGGAGGGGGCAGGGGGAGCGGTGCCGGAAACGGGGAGGAAGGGGGCGCGGGGAGATGTGCCGGCAGCGGGGGTGATAGGGAGAGGTGCCAGACCTGCATGTGAGGGAAATCTATATGTATTACCAGGTGTGGTGCTTTACCTGTCAGGTTCACAGGAGGCCTGAACCTCCGCCAGTGAGAGCCTGGGGTGTATCCTCTGGAACGATACTCACAATGTACAGCGCCTCCACCTGTGTGGGATTCTAAGGGTAGAATGACCCCTAACACAGGACCCACATATATTAACCAATACACCGGAGTATATATAAACAGTTTACTGTATATGCAAAACAACAGAACAATTACATATCATCAACGGTGTCACTCTGTAACACTAATGGTACAACTACCCGGTCACTTTGCAGGGCCTTGTACCCCACACCTGATTCCCACTCAACACCGTGTACCCCAAGTCCCAAGAGTCCCACAAGAGACCCACAACCCCACCCGTAGGCGTGATCAGCGCCATACTACTGCAGATAAGGTATACTGGTTGGTGCACGTGTAGAGATGGTGGTACCTGCCGGGTATGTCCACACCCGGACACGCAGATGCTTGCTTGGAATCCCTTGCTCCAGGAGATGATCCAAGACGCCTCCGCCTCTATGGTGGGTGGCTCCCGCATGGAGTGATCCACCTTTGGACAGTCTCTGCCTCTGCTACGGCAGAGGATAATTCACCTTCAACAGCAAGGCCAGGATATCCACACATCCTGGCTGGACCTTCAATAGTCTAGGTTCTACAGGACCCTGTTCCCTATCCTAAGGGGAGTCCCTGCAGCAACCACAAGCTGAGGTGAGTTGGGGCCTAAGGGGGATGTCTGGCCTAGTGCAGGAGCCACTTGTTCCCTGCACATGCCCACCCTCCCCTGTCTGTGTCCCAGCTCCAACTAACTTCCTCTCTCTGAGCGCGCCAAACATATCCTTCCCTCTCAGGAATCCTGTAGCCCTATCGGCTCCCTGGCATCAGGTGACCTGTATGCCCCAAAGCATTCTGTGGCTTGTAGTTCCCCATGGCCCTCTTTTACATTGGGGCCACGTGTGCGATCTGTACTGCGCATGCGCGAGTCTCCCGATACCTGCACACACACATGTAATGGCCGCCGCATCGCCCTAACTGCGCATGCGCGAACTGGTGCTGGCCCTGCACTACAGAGCGCCTCTGCTGCCACTTCTCCCTCACAGTAATGGCCGCCGCGTCTGCGCATGCGCGAGACTATCGCCAACCGCAAGATGGCCGCCGTGTCTCTTCTGTGCATGCGCGAGCCTCCGCGCTTGCGCGGACACAGTAAAGATGGCGGCGCCCTGCCTCCGATGCCGCAGGGAGCCCCCGCCGACACACTCGCCGCCGCAGCAGCCCCCACCCTGGCGGAGGTAAGGGAGAGGGAAACAATGAACTGGGGAGCCAGAGGGGACCTGGCTACATATATAATTTAGAATATCATGTAGAATAATTCTGTGTGTGTGTGTGTGTGTGTGTGTGTGTGTGTGTGTGTGTGTGTGTGTGTGTGTGTGTGTGTGTGTGTGTGTGTGTGTGTGTGTGTGTGTGTGTGTGTGTGTGTGTGTGTGTGTGTGTGTGTGTGTGTGTGTGTGTGTGTGTGTGTGTGTGTGTGTGTGTGTGTGTGTGATAAAGTATGCTTCTTCCATATAATGTAACTATTTATTAACAACCTGGGGGGAGAGAGACCTATTATACTACACTCTCAAGTGCTATCTCCTGTACTTCTAGCTCCTCAAACTCACCTCTAACCAACACCTCACTATATGAATTGACACCAGTTTCATTTCTCACACATCCAGCCCATCCAGATATAGAACTTCTTTTATTCGGAACAGATTTATCATTTTTGATTAGTTTTTTTTTTTTTTAATACTATTCTACAGCCGAGCACAATATATAATAACATTCCCCAGAACACAACGCCGGAATCGTGATACATTTACTTGGCAAATAAAAGAATTAACCTGGGTCATCCATTCATGAGGTTACTACAAGAAAGGAGAGGGGGAGGAGGGGGAGGCAAGAGAGGGGGAGGGGAGAGAGGGAGATTGGAGAGGGAGAGGTGCGGAAGAGAGGGAAAGGAGAGGGAGGGAGAGAGGAGAGGGAGGAAAGAGGAAGAGAGAGGGGGAAGCGAGAGAGGAGAGGAAGAGAGTGTGAGGCGAGGGAGGAAGAGAGGGAGGAGAGAGGGGAGGGAGGAGAGAGGGAGAGGAGAGGAAGAGAGGGGGAGGCGAGAGAGGAGGGAGGGGAGAGGAAGAGATGGAGAGGGAGGGAGGGAGAGAGGGAGGAGAGAGGGAGAGGGGAAGAGAGGGAGAGGGAGGAAGAGAGGGAGAGGAGCGGAAGAGAGGGAGAGGGAGGGAGAGAGGAGAGGAAGAGAGGGAGGAAAGAGGAAGAGAGAGGGAGGCGAGAGAGAGGAAGAGAGGGAGGGAGGGGGGAGGGAGAGAGAGAGGAGAGGGAGGGAGGAGAGAGGGAGAAAAGAGGAAGAGAGGAGAAAGGGAGAGAGAGGAGAGGAAGAGAGGGATAGAGGGAGAAGAGCGGGGGGAGAGACGGAGAGGGAGGAGATGAGACAAAGAGAGAGAGGAAAGAGAAAGGAGATGAGAGGAGAGAAAGAGATAGAAAGGAGATGAAAGAGACAGGAGAGAGAGAGGAGAGAGACAGAAAGGCAGAAGAGAGAGGGTAGAAAGAGAGAGAGAGAGGAGAGGGAGAGAGAGGGAGAGATTTGGGGGGTGACGCACTCAATTAGTAATTGACACTTTTGTGCAAAAAACTAGTGAAAACCTTTTTAAAATGTGCATGGTCCGAAGCTCGTTACGTGACTTCTACACAACGCAGAGCTGAGCGTATGATTGTGTTTGACTCCGCGTTGTGTTGAATCCCCGATTGATCTAATTGAAAACAAAATGATTTATCATTTAAAACTAGTGTTGGCAAAAATACATATGACACAAATAATGTATAACAGCCGTACTGTGAGAATAATACAGTGTTACCTGTATAATGACACCGCCGCGCTGCATCAGACGCGTTTGGGGTGATACAGAGCGACTTCATTCTGTGCTAAACAGACTTTTTAGGGATTTACATCAAAATGATGAATTTAACACATTTTATCATTTTTTGATGAACACAAACATTCTCAGTACATCGCATTAATATCTGGCGCCCAGCGACGCCATTTCTGTGCGCCCCCCCCCCCCCCCGGCCTCCTTGTGGTGTGGGATTATTAGCAATAGAGCATGTTAATAATTTATTTATACGGAATGTACAACAAAGGCCAGAAAAATCAGTGTTAAATGGTCTTCAACTGCTCCACCTTGTGGCCAATCTGTATAACTGCAAGTGGGTTTGGGGGTAGGAAATTAGCCCATGGGACATCCGGAGTAAATCCGAAACGTGTTCCCTCTCGCAGCGCCCTTGATTAGCGCCGGCGCTCAATTTCTGTCATTTCTGGCCTATGATTAATATGAATATTTTCCGTTGGTGCGGAGGATTCTTTTCGGGTTATTTTTGATGTGTTTGTTTTTAAATCGTCTTTTTTTTACTTCCACTCTACAAACAAAAAAAGCCGTTTTATTGAAATGACGATAATAATAATAATAATAATAATAATAATAATAATAATAATAATAATAGCATGTTCTTGTATAGCGCTGCTAGATTTTACATAGCACTTTACAGAGACATTTTGAAGGCGCAGGTCCTGTGGAGCTTACAATCTACAGCAGCGGCAAAGTTTATTCTAACTTTTACCTGGTTTGTCCCGCGGCAGATTCCCGAATTTTCCCGCGAGCCAGCCGGAGCCTCTCAGCTCGGTCCTCCGATCGATGCCTCTTCCCTCGTCTTCTCCGGGTCCCCCACCGCCATCCCCACATCTCCCTTAACCAGAGCTCCCTTCAGGGAGCCCTGGGCACGCGCGCATGCACCCGATGCAGCGTGACCGCGCATCAGTGACGCGCGGCACGCTACGGAAAAAAAACGACAAACCCGCATCTTCACGCGGGATGCGGCTCCAGCCGTGTTAGGATAAGCTTTGTCGGTACTGTATGTGTTTGGAGCCTGAGGCACAGGGAGATAAAGTGACTTACCCAAGGTCACAAGGAGCTGACACCGGGAATTGAACCAGGTTCCCACACAGGGCCAGTCAGTGTCTTTACTCACTGAGCCGCTCCTCCCTCCTGAGAAGCGGTAAAGCGGTAAAGCGGTAAAGCGGTAAAGCGGTAAAGCACTCAGCAATAGAGCAATGTATCTAATATTGGAAAGGGGCCGTTCCAGGGATCAGACTTATCCATGTAATTGACTTCCTTGGAAAGCAAAGACATTGGGTCAAGATGGGAAAACCCACCAAAAAAAATTGGTTACTAGTCATTAAAAAGATAACATTACTTACAATGTTTATACAGATTTATGTAAATTATCTACATTTACCCCTTAACCATGTCACTGCCATTACTACACTTTGCCCCAAGGAGGTACTGACCCCATAACCATGTCACTGCCATTAGTACACTTTGGCCCTAGAAGGGACTGACCCCTTAACCCTGTCACTGCCATTAGTACACTTTGGCCCTAGAAGGGACTGACCCCTTAACCCTGTCACTGCCATTAGTACACTATGGCCCTAGAAGGGACTGACCCCTTAACCCTGTCACTGCCATTAGTACACTTTGCCCCTAGGAGGGACTGACCCCTTAACCATGTCACTGCCATTAGTACACTTTGGCCCTAGAAGGGACTGACCCCTTAACCCTGTCCCTGCCATTACTACACTTTGGCCCTAGAAGGGACTGGCCCCTTAACCATGTCACTGCCGCCCTAGGGACTGATCCCTGAAGTCACCTGTTTGATTGAAAACCAGATTTCTACTAATCCTTCCCCCCCCCCCCCCCCCGAGCAAAATTCTCAGTTTGTTTCTGCCATCTGTCGTTACTGAGATACCAAGCCCAAAAGACAAGTTCTCAGAGACAGATTACAAAACCCACCAGGCAGTGCCGGAAAGACCACGGCAGTCGAGGGAAAAGCAAAGATACCCCCAGCTCCCTTCTCTCACGCCTGCAACAAGAACCTGCCGAAAGCGCTCCCAATGCAAGATCCGCTGCACCACGTTCAATAGGTTCAGTTATCATCACCCCCCTCAACATATTGTGGGGGTGTCCACACAATAACAGTGAAAACGATAACTGGTCCAAGGAGCTTACGCTCTAAAAGTTGAGCAGCGTGCTCCACCCCTGACAGCAGCCACGAGACGAAGGGGAAACAAGCCAGTGACACTGATGGAAAAGTAATAATGTGCCCGGAAGAATCGTGCAGGACACAGTCCCCGAACACAGAGAGAGGGGGGGGGGGAGGGAGAGTGTG
Organism: Ascaphus truei; assembly: GCF_040206685.1. NCBI lineage: Eukaryota > Metazoa > Chordata > Amphibia > Anura > Ascaphidae > Ascaphus > Ascaphus truei. The sequence continues at coordinate 26,810,795 of NC_134503.1, forward strand.
TGGGGGGGGGGGAAGGGGGTGAGAAGGGACATCTTGAATCATCTATCTTCCTTAAATACCCGCAGCCGTGACCAAGACGGATATGGGGAATGATGATGAATGAGCCAGGTATCTGTGTGAAGTCTGCCTGAAAGACTCTTCTGCACAAGCCTTTCCCAGCTAAAGGGTCCGGCACCGCGGGGATCGGACAAGGGACTCCGACCAGCGTCCGGCCGCAGGGGGACCCTCTGCCACAGGACACTCAGCTGCGGGCCGCTTCGCAGAGGTAAGTTCATTTAAGGGTTAATTTAGCAGTGAGGGTATGGGGTTAGATGTTTAGGGTACGGGGGTGTTTAGGGTAAGGGGGTTTTATGGTAAGGGGTTAACGTTTTTATGGTAGGGAGCAGTGTTAGTGTTACGGTTTCTGATTAGGAGATTTTCCGGTAAGGGGTTAGGGATTTACCCCGGGTACAAGGTGCCTGGCGGCGAGAGGTCCCTGCGGCCAGGTGAGTATCGGCTTGGCCAGACAGAAACACATACCCCTTACCAATTAAAGACCAATTATTTCACCCACCCCGTAATAAACCCCACTCCTGTTACCCCAAAGAAAAGCAGACGCCCGAGCACCTCACTCTGCCCCGCGCCTCACACTCTGCCCCGCACCTCACACTCTGCCCCGTGCCTCATTCACTGCCCCGCGCCTCACTCACTGCCCCGCGCCTCACACTCTGCCCCGCGCCTCACACTCTGCCCCGCGCCTCACACTCTGCCCCGCGCCTCACACTCTGCCCCGCGCCTCACACTCTGCCCCGCGCCTCACACTCTGCCCCGCGCCTCACACTCTGCCCCGTGCCTCACTCACTGCCCCGCGCCTCACTCACTGCCCCGCGCCTCACACTCTGCCCCGCGCCTCACACTCTGCCCCGTGCCTCACTCACTGCCCCGCGCCTCACACTCTGCCCCACGCCTCACACTCTGCCCCGCACCTCACACTCTGCCCCGTGCCTCACTCACTGCCCCGCGCCTCACTCACTGCCCCGCGCCTCACACTCTGCCCCGCGCCTCACACTCTGCCCCGCGCCTCACACTCTGCCCCGCGCCTCACACTCTGCCCCGCGCCTCACACTCTGCCCCGCGCCTCACACCTCACTCACTGCCCCGCGCCTCACTCACTGCCCCACACCTCACACTGCCCCGCGCCTCACTCACTGCCCCACACCTCACTCTGCCCCGTGCCTCACTCACTGCCCCACACCTCACTCACTGCCCCGTGACTCACTCACTGCCCCGCACCTCACTCACTGCCCCGCGCCTCTCTGCCCCACGCCCCACTCCTCACTCACTGCCCCACGCCAAACTCTCTGCCCAGCGCCTCACTCTCTGCCCGCGCCTCACTCACTGCCTCACTCACTGCCCCGTGCCTCACTCACTGCCCCGTGCCTCACTCACTGCCCCACGCCTCACTCTCTGCCCCGTGCCTCACTCACTGCTTCACTCACTGCACCGTGCCTCACTCACTGCCCCGTGCCTCACTCACTGCCCCGCACCTCACTCACTGCACCTCACTCACTGCCCTGCGCCTCACTCACTGCCCCACACCTCACTCACTGCCCCACGCCTCACTCTCTGCCCTGCCCCTCACTCTCTGCCCTGTGCCTCGCTCACTGCCCCGTGCCTCACTCTCTGCCCTGCGCCTCACTCTCTGCCCCACTCACTGCCCCGTGACTCACTCACTGCACCGCGTTTCACTCACTGCCCCGCACCTCACTATCTGCCTCGCGCCTCACTCACTGCCCCGCACCTCACACTCTGCCCCGCGCCTCACACCTCACTCACTGCCCCGCACCTCACTGCCCCGCGCCTCACTCACTGCCCCACACCTCACACTGCCCCGCGCCTCACTCACTGCCCCACACCTCACTCTGCCCCGTGCCTCACTCACTGCCCCACACCTCACTCACTGCCCCGTGACTCACTCACTGCCCCACACCTCACTCACTGCCCCGCGCCTCTCTGCCCCACGCCCCACTCCTCACTCACTGCCCCACGCCAAACTCTCTGCCCAGCGCCTCACTCTCTGCCCGCGCCTCACTCACTGCCTCACTCACTGCCCCGTGCCTCACTCACTGCCCCGTGCCTCACTCACTGCCCCACGCCTCACTCTCTGCCCCGTGCCTCACTCACTGCTTCACTCACTGCACCGTGCCTCACTCACTGCCCCGTGCCTCACTCACTGCCCCGCACCTCACTCACTGCACCTCACTCACTGCCCTGCGCCTCACTCACTGCCCCACACCTCACTCACTGCCCCACGCCTCACTCTCTGCCCTGCCCCTCACTCTCAGCCCTGTGCCTCGCTCACTGCCCCGTGCCTCACTCTCTGCCCTGCGCCTCACTCTCTGCCCTACTCACTGCCCCGTGACTCACTCACTGCACCGCGTTTCACTCACTGCCCCGCACCTCACTATCTGCCTCGCGCCTCACTCACTGCCCCGCGCCTCACACTCTGCCTCGCGCCTCACACTCTGCCCCACGCATCACTTTTTTCCCCGCACCTCACTCACTGCCTCACTCACAGGCCTCGCGCCTCACTCACTGCCCCACGCCTCACTCACTGCCCCGCGCCTCACTCACTGCCCCGCGCCTCACTCATTGCCCCGCGCCTCGCTCACTGCCCCGCGCCTCGCTCACTGCCCCGCGCCTCCCACTCTGCCTTGCGCCTCACTCTGCCTCGCACCTCACTCACTGCCCCGCACCTCACTCACTGCCCCGCACCTCACTCACTGCCCCGCACCTCACTCACTGCCCCACACCTCTGAATGCCCTTCCCCTCAATACCCGTAGCACCGTGGCTGGTACTTTACACCTCATACATCGACCTTAGCCCCCTGCAGACGCACTTACCTGAACACCTTCCTACTGTCTCTGTAGGTTCTTCAGACTTACCAATTAGATTGTAAGCTCTTCTGGACAGGAACTCCTTAACCAGCAGTCTGAAGCGCTTATTCCCATTATAATATATAATGTTATGTCACTCGTATACGTGCCATGTACCTGGATGGGGCTGCATAAGAAAAAGACACACACACACACACACACACACACACACAATTTTGTACATTTATACCCGGTTATTGAGATGTAATGCCTTCCCCGCCCCGTCTTTTCTACTTATAAAGATCCCAAATCTCTGATTCTGTAGGGCCCCTCATTCTGTAGTGTCCCTCATTCTGTAGTGTCCCTCATTCTGTAGGGCCCCTCATTCTGTAGTGTCCCTCATTCTGTAGTGTCCCTCATTCTGTAGGGTCCCTCATTCTGTAGGGTCCCTCATTCTGTAGGGTCCCTCATTCTGTAGTGTCCCTCATTCTGTAGGGTCCCTCATTCTGTAGTGTCCCTCATTCTGTAGGGTCCCTCATTCTGTAGGGTCCCTCATTCTGTAGTGTCCCTCATTCTGTAGGGTCCCTCATTCTGTAGGGTCCCTCATTCTGTAGTGTCCCTCATTCTGTAGGGTCCCTCATTCTGTAGGGCCCCTCATTCTGTAGGGCCCCTCATTCTGTAGTGTCCCTCATTCTGTAGGGCCCCTCATTCTGTAGTGTCCCTCATTCTGTAGTGTCCCTCATTCTGTAGGGTCCCTCATTCTGTAGTGTCCCTCATTCTGTAGGGTCCCTCATTCTGTAGGGTCCCTCATTCTGTAGGGTCCCTCATTCTGTAGTGTCCCTCATTCTGTAGGGTCCCTCATTCTGTAGGGTCCCTCATTCTGTAGGGTCCCTCATTCTGTAGTGTCCCTCATTCTGTAGGGTCCCTCATTCTGTAGGGCCCCTCATTCTGTAGGGTCCCTCATTCTGTAGGGTCCCTCATTCTGTAGGGTCCCTCATTCTGTAGTGTCCCTCATTCTGTAGGGTCCCTCATTCTGTAGGGCCCCTCATTCTGTAGGGCCCCTCATTCTGTAATGTCCCTCATTCTGTAGGGCCCCTCATTCTGTAGGGTCCCTCATTCTGTAGGGTCCCTCATTCTGTAGGGCTCCTCATTCTGTAGGGTCCCGTTGTTGAAACGGCTTCAGGAAAGTATCCGCCCGTACACTGATCCGGACAAAGCTCCGAGTTTTAGAAAGAACTGATGGAAATAAGGAGAACGGGTGAGAAATAAATCCCTCCTCGTCTCTGCAAAGCAAGGGCGATCCTGGGAAAGCCGTGGTACTCTGGGGGCGATCCTGGGAAAGCCGTGGTACTCTGGGGGCGATCCTGGGAAAGCCGTGGTACTCTGGGGGCGATCCTGGGAAAGCCGTGGTACTCTGGGGGCGATCCTGGGAAAGCCGTGGTACTCTGGGGGCGATCCTGGGAAAGCCGTGGTACTCTGGGGGCGATCCTGGGAAAGCCGTGGTACTCTGGGGGCGATCCTAGGAAAGCCGTGGAACTCTGGGGGCGATCCTGGGAAAGCCGTGGTACTCTGGGGGTGATCCTGGGGTGAGCCGTGGTACTCTGGGGGCGATCCTGGGAAAGCCGTGGTACTCTGGGAGCGATCCTAGGAAAGCCGTGGTACTCTGGGGCGATCCTGGGAAAGCCGTGGTACTCTGGGGGCGATCCTGGGAAAGCCGTGGTACTCTGGGGGCGATCCTGGGAAAGCCGTGGTACTCTGGGGGCGATCCTGGGAAAGCCGTGGTACTCTGGGGGCGATCCTGGGAAAGCCGTGGTACTCTGGGGGCGATCCTGGGAAAGCCGTGGAACTCTGGGGGCGATTCTGGGAAAGCCGTGGTACTCTGGGGGCGATCCTGGGAAAGCCGTGGTACTCTGGGGGCGATCCTAGGAAAGCCGTGGTACTCTGGGGGCGATCCTGGGAAAGCCGTGGTACTCTGGGGGCGATCCTGGGAAAGCCGTGGTACTCTGGGGGCGATCCTGGGAAAGCCGTGGTACTCTGGGGGCGATCCTGGGAAAGTTCCGATATGTTTGGGACATGGGGCTAAATCCTAAATACGAACGAAAGCCCCAAGGGTCAAATGGGACCCGAGGTTTCTCCCAGAAAATAGTTATTATCTGCCGTCAAAAACTACATTTCTATGTAATAGGAGCAAAGATGGGTGGGTCGGCATGTCAGTCCTTTCTTCCAAGTAGTAACACAGGAGGGAGCGGGAGTGGGGGGTATGAGAACTTTTATTGGACCAACAAGTATTTGAGGTTTCAAGGTTTCCAACTTCTCAGGGTCCTTCATCAGGTCCTACCCAAGGTTGGAAAGCTTGTAACATCTCAACTACTTGTTGGCCCAATAAAGGGTCTCACACCCCCTACTGCCTCTCCCTCCTTTCTTACTATGTGTAGCCCTGGCTGGTTTGGGGCTATCAGTCTACCCTCCTCATGGCTGTAATCCCTGGTAAGGGCAGGTTTGCCAGGAGTAATCACGCGTTTTCCCCACACCTCTGCAGCTCACTGAGTCACAGAGAAGGTAGTGTAATCAGGCATGGTGTCCAATCAGGGGCAAGGGGCTGGTTCCTGCTGGATCTGTACTTAAGGTGCTGTACTTCCTGAATTTAGGGCAGGGGTGGGGAACGTCCGGCCCGCGGGCCGTAGTCATTTTGTCCGGCCCCCGGGAAGCAAGCCTGCAAGAATGGTTTAAAAAAAAAAAAAAAACTCCCCCTTTCCTGATTGGCTGCCCGTGCTGTCACTCTGCCAAGATTTATTTTTTTGCCTGCCTCTTCCTACAGCACTGCCCCCTCCCTTCTCTCCTCCAGTAATGCCGGCTCCTTAGGCTCCGCCCCTCCCTTTAGGCCCCGCCTCCTGTCCCTCCCTTTAGGCTCCGCGGGGCTGCCAGTCTCTCAGCTGCACTGGCTACCTATGCTGCTCCAGCAGCCCATCCACGGGCCCCAGGTAACCCACATGCCCTCTTATACCCCCCTCCCAGGCACCTTACCCACCCCAAGGGGGGAGAGGCATTATTTTTGTGTGTGTTTGCAGAGGTGGGCTTATTGTGTGTGTGTGTGTGTGTGTGTCACTGTGTGTGTGTCTGTCTCTGTCACTGTGTGTGTGTGTGTGTCTGTCTCTGTCACTGTGTGTGTGTGTGTGTCTGGCACTGTCACTGTGTGTGTGTGCGTGGTGTGTGTCTGTCACTGTGTGTGTGTGTGTGTGTGTGTCTGAGAGAGAGAGTGTGTCTGAGAGAGTGTGTGTGTCTGAGAGAGAGAGTGTGTGTCTGAGAGAGCGAGTGTGTCTGAGAGAGAGTGTGTGTGTGAGAGAGTGTGTGTCTGAGAGAGTGTGTGTCTGAGAGAGAGTGTGTGTCTGAGAGAGAGTGTGTGTCTGAGAGAGAGAGTGTGTGTCTGAGAGAGAGTGTGTGTCTGAGAGAGAGTGTGTGTCTGAGAGAGAGTGTGTGTCTGAGAGAGAGTGTGTGTCTGAGAGAGAGTGTGTGTCTGAGAGAGAGTGTGTGTCTGAGAGAGAGTGTGTGTCTGAGAGAGAGTGTGTGTCTGAGAGAGTGTGTGTCTGAGAGAGAGAGTGTGTCTGAGAGAGAGTGTGTGTCTGAGAGAGTGTGTGTGTCTGAGAGAGAGTGTGTGTCTGAGAGAGAGAGTGTGTGTCTGAGAGAGAGAGTGTGTGTCTGAGAGAGAGTGTGTGTCTGAGAGAGAGTGTGTGTCTGAGAGAGAGTGTGTGTCTGAGAGAGAGTGTGTGTCTGAGAGAGAGTGTCTGTCTGAGAGAGAGTGTCTGTCTGAGAGCGTGTGTGTGTCTGAGAGTGTGTGTCTGAGAGAGTGTGTGTGTCTGAGAGTGTGTGTGTTTGAGAGAGTGTGTGTGTCTGAGAGAGTGTGTGTGTCTGAGAGAGAGAGTGTGTGTCTGAGAGAGAGTGTGTGTCTGAGAGAGAGTGTGTGTCTGAGAGAGAGTGTGTGTCTGAGAGAGAGTGTGTGTCTGAGAGAGAGTGTGTGTCTGAGAGAGAGTGTGTGTCTGAGAGAGTGTGTGTCTGAGAGAGAGAGTGTGTCTGAGAGAGAGTGTGTGTCTGAGAGAGTGTGTGTGTCTGAGAGAGAGAGTGTGTGTCTGAGAGAGAGAGTGTGTGTCTGAGAGAGAGAGTGTGTGTCTGAGAGAGAGTGTGTGTCTGAGAGAGAGTGTGTGTCTGAGAGAGAGTGTGTGTCTGAGAGAGAGTGTCTGTCTGAGAGAGAGTGTCTGTCTGAGAGCGTGTGTGTGTCTGAGAGTGTGTGTCTGAGAGAGTGTGTGTGTCTGAGAGAGTGTGTGTGTCTGAGAGAGTGTGTGTGTCTGAGAGAGTGTGTGTGTCTGAGAGAGTGTGTGTGTCTGAGAGAGAGAGTGTGTGTCTGAGAGAGAGAGTGTGTGTCTGAGAGAGAGTGTGTGTCTGAGAGAGAGAGTGTGTGTCTGAGAGAGAGTGAGTCTGAGAGAGAGTGTGTGTCTGAGAGAGAGTGTGTGTCTGAGAGAGAGTGAGTCTGAGAGTGGGTCTGACAGTCTGAGTGAGAGTGGGTCTGACAGTCTGAGTGAGAGTGGGTCTGACAGTCTGAGTGAGAGTGGGTCTGACAGTCTGTGAGTGGGTCTGAGAGTCTGAGTGGGTCTGAGAGAGAGTGGGTCTGAGAGTCTGATTTCCCTACCCCCTGCCCGATTTCTGTGCGTGTGCGCGTGTGCACAGACACCAACCCACAGTCAGTCATAGTCACCCACCACCCAAGGGTCAGTCAGTCACCCAAAGAGAAGCAGTTCCAGCCATCACATTAGTGGTGAGTTTATTAAATGTTTGACCAAATACAGCAGGCTAATTTTTAAGTTGATAATTTTGGATGGCCCTCGAATGATTTTATAAATATCAAAATGGCCCTTGGCAGAAAAAAGGTTCCCCACCCCTGATTTAGGGAGTCTGCCTCTACCTTGAGAGAGGCATAGTCTACCCTTGAGCAGTGAGTAAGGGAAGAGCTAGGACTGCTCCTGGTGCCCGCTGGCTGGGAGTGTAGGTCCAGGGACATTCTAAGGGTGCAGGCCCTATAAGCGGCTGATTGACTGCTGTGCCGTAAAGAATAAAGTGATCCTGTTTTATATACTTCTTGCCTGAGACTGAAATCTATCAGGAAGAAGGAGAAAGAGACTCAAGCAGGGATTTCTGCCCTTATCCTGGGGACTGCAAGAGATGGAGGCGCTGTCACCGTGAGTACGAGTCAGGTTATACCCCAGAAGCCTGTCCTGTTGCTATCCCTTACTATCATGCAGGAGACTCAGGGCTACTGTTTATCAGCAGGTATGCACCACACCACCCCAAGTAACCAGCATAGTTTTCCCCGTAATAGACCCTATCTGCGATTGGGGGGGAGGGGGAAACAGGGTTACATTTGGAGGGGCTGCAGAGATGCTGAGAGCATCAGGACAGGCTTTCAGCGAAGCAGAACTGAAAGTTCAGAATGTATGCTTCCAGAGCAAGTGCTAAGGAGGGAGGGAATCTAGGCGTCGTCAGGAGGCACATAAACCTTGCAAAGCGCGACCTAGACTTGCCCTAAAGAGGTGAATAGATCGGGAGACAAGGCTATAGCTGTTTTAGTCGAACCTGAGGCAGGCAAACAGGATGCCTAGAAGGAGGTGTACCTGGGTGTTCCCGAGGAGCCACCCTACCAAATCGTGAGGGTCGCTCTATGCTGAAGCATATTAGTTCACTTAAGATGGCGACTACCCAGAAAGGGAGTACATGGCGTAGACTAAGTGATCTAAAATGGCGGTTCCCGCCAAGTCTGGGTGGCACATGTACTGCGTGCAACCAGGCTGCAAGAAAATTGTTTGTAAAAATCTGCCCGGGTCTGACGCAAATGTCAGAGCTCCACCCCCGAGATGTGAGTGGCTCACCGCAGAGCCAGAGCCAACCCCTGATGCCGAGTGTCCCATCTCTAATCTCCACCAGAGGGAGGTGGCACAGTGAGCACCAATCCCAGAGTCCTACACAAACTGAAGGAGGAGCCGGATGTGAGCTACCGCACCCTCTGTCCTTCAGAGTTGGCGAGCAAGAAGGAGCTGTTTGTCGAGCACTGGTATACCCAACTGCCCGAGCTAAAGAAAATATGGCTGCGTGTCGCCTAACAACCTACCAACTTCCAGGAGGCTTTCTGGTGGTGGAAGTGGGAGGCCGAGAATTCCTAAGGTGTCTGTGCCTGCAGTGCAGACTACCCGGGGATGAGCCCAGTACTACGGCGCGGTGTGGAATATTCTACTTGTGGCCGTTAGAACCGTTCCCGACAGTTGTTGCCCAGCCGGACGGCTCGAAAGCAACACTAATAGAAGTGGATAGCCTCGAGGTTACCACCAACGTGGGCCCTACCTTGTGTTCCAGGGGGTCCGTGTACCCCGGTTCCAGATCCAGAACCTGAGATGGCGGAACCCAAGAAGGTGACTGTCCAGGGAGAATGGGAATCGCTACCGCTGGTGGTACCGGAGCGGGACCGCTTCCTACCGATTGCTGCCAGTGAATGCGAGGGGCCCCAATGTCGTTCCCCTGCCTCGTTCGTCGGACGACGACCATGACAGCCTGTGTCATCTGTGGTGATGCGCCAACCGGCGGACCACTCCAACAGTGCTGCAAAGAGACGATCACTTACCTGTGACGTGGAGCGGGTGAGCCCCGATGTCCCACAACAGCAGGCGCTGGTGCGGCCTGAGCCGCATAGAAGCCCCACGGCCGTGGAGGCTCTCGGTGTCGTCGAGGAGGTACCTGCGGCTGCTCCAGAGGAGCGGATGACCATCGCGAGCCAGCGGAGCGTTGAGAGACCATCCCCTTACTCCCGCTCCAGTGAGTACCATTCCTTCTAAGGAGGACATGGCGAATTACATGGTCTGTTGCGGGCCGAGGAAAACGGAGGTCTGTAGATCCGGACATGAAGAAAACACCCACGTGTCGAGGCATAGCCCGACTTAAGGACTTTGTCCAGGACTCTGCTACTTCCCAAAACCCGGCCACTGCCACATCCAGCCCGGGGTCCCGTCTTTGTCACCGGGGATCAAAGGGTAAAACACCAAAAGCCCCCACACCATCCACGGACTGGCGGAATTGGGTATCATCTGATGAGGGGTCTGAGGGGGGAGTGCCTATGTCTAACAAACTGCCTGTAATTAATCCTACTGTTTAAAACTGTAATTAGGGGTAAACCTAAAGGTTCATTGTCTGGTGGGTCGGGTACATCAGGGGTATTTTCCAGAGCAGACACCGAAAAATCAGTATCTTCACCAGGGTCCACAGATCACAGTAGGAAATGATGGGCTCCATTATATCAAGGGTATTTGGTAGCTATGGACCGTACCCGGTTTGTATTAATAGATGGAGAGATAGTGGATCATTGGTGGGATGAAGGCACCTACTCCACTGAGGAGGCTGCTGAAGAGTGTCACGGTAGCTTGTGACAGGCTGTAATTTACACCAAAACTATATATAAATATATATATATACCTGGGTTTGAACTGGGACGAGACTTAGATATGATAAAATGTAATTTATTCCTTGATAAAGGTGAACACAACAGATATGTACAAATAACAGGCAAAATATAGATACTTACTTAAAGATTAGGACAGAAGGCCATCAGGATACAGACTGGGCCACTTCTCCCATATATCAGTTGACATCACAGCAAGACAGGCAGGTCATACAGCAAAACCTGCATCATCCCAAGACCTTGCATAAAGACACAGGCCTGATGACATGCAGACATGAAGATCATGAAGAACATTTGCATGAAGAACATGAACAACAATGGATAAGGGGCTTGACCACAGATTATATACCTTTTGTGGCCCTATCCATAACCTTAAGTACAGGGGATTGGTTTTCAATTACCTCCAGCCACTCACTAACGTGGGAAAGCATTCTGGCCCATGCCCCCCTGCTGGTTGGCACATGCGCAGTAGAACTCTGGGGTCTCATTTCTGTAGCCCCACATATGCAAAGGGAATACCAGCCAGTCTACCCATTTGGCTTTCTGGCAGGAAAACCTTTGTTGGAAGGTGTTAAATGGAACACTTAAAAACTGCTCTGGTTTGAGCTTCAAATAAACAGTGAGGGTGACAAAACTCTTTGAACAATACTTAAGTCCTAGACATTCGGTCGCCTCTCAGGCCATCTGCTACATTATGGCCAAAGAAATTTCCTCTGGAATTTATCCATACCTTAGACGTATTAAAATATCCGGTTCCGTTGGGTCTAGCAGGTCCAAACTTCCCAGTTCTCATTGCCAGAACTGGGACACCATATGATCCAAAAAGCGACTTGCTAGACCTATGGAGCCGGAGTTACACAAATGCACATTAAATCATTTTTCATTTTAATACAAAAATCTCCGCTAAAAGAAATCTCAGCTTTTCACTAAATCCCCATTGAAAACAACGGGCTCCGCCGCCATGGGTTTCAATGGAGCAACTCCGCTGTTGTAGTCAATGGGGTTTCCTACCATAGACTTTCAATGGGGAACCGCCGCCATTGAAGTCTATGAGAAAATCCACAAATCTTTACAGTCATCCATACTCCGTCTGATTGGTCTGAGGGGGCTGAAAATGGGCATGCATTAAAGCCGGAACCTTGGCTACATGTCACCCAAATCCCATCCCTCTGGGCATTCCAGAACCGGAGATATGGACTTACACATTTCAACATTTTACACTTAGTCATTTTTTCACCATGCGGCTTTTCCCTCATTAGAATCAATGGGAAAAAGTCCCGAACTTTCAAGGTGGTCCATACTCCGTCGGGTTCGTCCAAGAGGGTCAAGGATAGTTCTGCAGTGATGCCGGAGCAGTGACTACAGATACCCCAAACCTTGATCCTCTGGTCCCTCCGGAATCGGAGATATGGATTCCTAAAATTCAGCATTTCACACTTAGTCATTTTTCGGAGCTGTTTCTGCTGCCGCCATTGAAGCCTATGGCGCGACCCGCTCTTCTCGGTTCGACCCTTATCAGGGGTCCAGGATTCGGGGACCCGGTTGTGGTCGAGTGGGGGGAAGCCTAGGAACTAGGGGCAAAAAGAATTTTATTTCTAGGGCCCCCAGAACTGTTTATTCCCACGCCAATTAACGTTGAACTTGACTCAAGTGATTTTAACTCTTTTAAAGGACATTGTATCCGCTTTGCGGTTTGCGGTCTGGACGGCAGCCAACTTGTTCTTCGAAAGTTACCTCGAGGAACCTCCATTGAAGTCGATGAGCCCATTGACTTTCAATGGGAAACCGCCGCTCTCCCTCTCGGACGCCACCTGCTGGTCTTTACAGGAAACAGGACTAAAACAACAAGATTCTCCATTAAAAGGCATGGAGCCCTAATGGCGGCCAATGGGGACCTGCAAAATGGTGCCTGAAAAGGCGGGAAAACTTCACAAAGAGCTATAATCATTAAAGGACTATTAACTCTTGTGCTCCCGGATGGATTCTAGTGTGTGTGTGATGCAGACACTCATTAACAATAAACCAGGGGGGGAACAGGGAATATACATTTTCAGGTTATGATAAGGGTTAAATCACACGTCTGGGCCCCAGCCCAGTTAACCCCTTGTCTCCCTGGTGAGGTTAGAGAGTGGCCAATTGGGGTGTAACCCCTTTAATCCCGGGCCAAATCCTCTCCATCGTCACAAAGAGCTCCGTAGGAGACTAAGGGAGATCCAGCAATACCTAAAGGGCCTTCTATTCTGTATGACGAGATTGCTCCAGTGGAACCTTTATTCTGGGTACTGCCAGGAAAAGCCCATGGCAAGAAGCTAACTAAATTAAGCCGGGCAGACAGAGCCATAGTGGCGAGGTATAGGCAATCTCATGGCTATGAGTATCCATATGTGCCAGAGTTCATTATGTTGGAAATTGAGGAGCAAAGAGAGGCCTGGCTCCGAGGCGCAGTAACAGATTACCTGAGCTCTAAAAATAGTAACTCAGCTTTTCATACTGAAGAAAGAATATGCTACCTCATGAGGGTCTGGAGTGTAGGGCGGAACATTTTCATGCATAAAGTTGTATATCGTTCAGAGAATGGCCCTCCTCAGTCTTATTTTGTTAAGGTGGTCGACCACAATGGTCGTACCGCGAGGAAACCGGACCCTAGACATTATTATTACAAAGGATTCTCCATGTTGGAGACATCCCAGTATTTGTTATCACCATCCCAAGGTAGGTGGGTATGTAAAATGCAGGTACTATGACGGTATTAACTGTGTACCCTGTTAATGTTTGATGTACTTGTTGCAGGTTTTCACATACAGGATGACCCAGCAAATTTAGGTCCAAGTGGGGACCATTGGATCCCACCAGAGGGAGAGTGTCTGCCCTCCTCCTGGCTGTAATCCCTGGTAAGGGCAGGTGCCAGGAGTAATCATGGGTTTTCCCCACACCTCTGAAGCTCAGTGAGTCACAGAGAAGGTAGTGTAATCAGGCCTAGTGACCAATCAGGGGCAAGGGGCTGGTTCCTCCTGGATCTGTACTTAAGGTGCTGCACTTCCTGAATTTAGGGAGTCTGCCTCTACCTTGAGAGAGGCATAGTCTACCCTTAAGCAATGTGCAGGGCTCTGCATACTGTGTGTCCTCCCTTAGGGGAGCGGTGGGAGACTGTTCCCCTTACTTTACCAGAGAGTAAGGGAAGAGCTAGGACTGCTCCTGGTGCCCGCTGGCTGGGAGTGTAAGTCCAGGGACATCCTAAGGGCGCAGGCCCTATAAGTGGCTGATTGACTGCTGTGCCGTAAAGAATAAAGTGTTCCTGTTTTATATACTTCTTGCCTGAGACTGAAATCTACCAGGAAGAAGGAGAAAGAGACTCTCAAGCAGGGATTTCTCCCCTTATCCTGGGGGGCTGCAAGAGATGGAGGCGCTGTCACCGTGAGTACGAGTCAGGTTATATCCCAGAAGCCTGTCCTGTTGCTATCCCCAACCATCATGCGGGAGACTCAGGGCTACTGTTTATCAGCAGGTATGCACCACACACCTCCAAGTAACCAGCATAGTGTTCCCCGTAATAGACCTTATATGCGTTTGGGGGGGGGGGGGGGGGGTGAGGGTTACACATATAATAAAGGAGATCTTTGCTCTGTATGTTGGTATATATATAAAGATGTGATTCTTACTTCTGCTCATTTGCATTTCAGATTTATAGTCATTTCTAAGTTAGCACCCCATTACCGAGCCTAATTATGTACCCCCGCTTTATCATGCTCCCATAAATTGACATTTGTTAATATGACACTGCCATTGGTAAATCAATTTCATGAATTATTCTCAGGACACCGTTATAAATACTGGTTTGTTTGTTTTCCCGAGTCACAAACCCGTTTTTTATTTCCAGGATGAACTGAATTAAAACAGCAATAAACAAAACGAAACAATAAAAGATCTCTGTGTATTTACTGGAGTCGCAAACTGAATGTCCTACTGTAGGTCTGGAAGGGGACGTGCAGACGCCTCTGGGGTGGAAATTGTACCTGCATAGGTTATCTAAAAAAAGAGATACACTAGAATTATTTTGGACAGCCGAGAAAACCGTTGGGTATGTTAACACAAAATAGGAGAGAAAGTGAAAAGATTAAGAGGGAGAGAAGGAAAGAAAGAGAGGGAGAAAAAGAGAGTGGGGGGGGGGGGAAGAGAGAAAGGGGGGGTATAGGGAAAGGGGGAGGGAGAGAGAGAGCGGGAGAGATAGAAAGAGGGGGAAGAGAGAGAGGGGGTGGAGATAGAGAAGGGGAGAGAGAGACAAAGAGGGGGGAGGATAGAGAAAAAGGGTAGAGAGAGAGGGTAGAGAGATAGAGAAAGATTGGGGGAGGGAGAGAGGAGGAAAGAGAGAAAGAGTGAGAGAGAAAGGGGGAGGGAGAGAGAAAGGGGGGAGGGAGAGAGAAAGAGGGGGGAGAGAGGGGAAATATTTTAACAGTTGTTTAAATAGAAATGGCACCACTGTGGGATTAACTCTTGGGGATGTGGCAGCTTCAAGCAGTTTGTAAATAATCCCAAAGGCGGCCATTTTTGTAACGCACCGCAAAATGCAAATCTGTTGTTACACCAGAAAAACGATGAGCGATCAGAAGGAAAACAGAGCGCAGTTTGTACGGGGGTGGGCAATTTTCCAACTGAAGTTATGTCCCGGCCTGCGTACCAGTCCCACTATGAAGGCCAGTATCTGTGTGAAATAATAGCCTTGATTGAAGACCTGTTTACGTATGAAGGTTTAACCCCTTTGCAAAGACAATGCCGTTGTGATCTCTTTATTAAGGCTTGCTGCATCCAGAACTTAAAACAGTCTCTGGCCGCTTGTATACGCTCCCCTGATTCCCCTTTAACCTGGGATAACGTGTACCCTATGGAACTGGCCGACGTCCAAGAGGCACTCTATGCCCTGGCCTCATCACTGGACATTCACCTAGTACAACAGGGCGCCCTCCTCATGTTGGCTCAATCTCAGGATACACTCCATGTACTTTCCTTAACACTTGACATTTGCATAAAAGAACAGGACCCCCTCCTTGCCAGCTACGCTGCTGCTTGGCAGATCTCCTATGCTGCCAGTCCTGTTGCTAAACCTGTGGGGGTACCTCCCTCGCCTAAGAATGGCCAAACCATCTCTCTGTCGCTGCCCACTAAGGAAGAAGCTGCCACGCTCCCTAATCCTGAGTTAACCTCCCTAAATTCTGTCCCCGAGGTTATTCCGGTCTTAACCCCTGCTAGTCAGGCCTATGAGTCCCCCACTGTAATCCCTGCAGTCCCCAGGTCAGTGTGTCTTCCCTAGCACCAGAGAATGAATCCTGTTTGCCCTCTTTTTCTAACCCAAAAATTCTAAGCTCTGTTCCCGAGGTTTTTTCTGTTTTAACCCCTGCTTGTCTGTCTGTGAGGTCCCTACTGCTAACCCTAGCATTCCGCAGTCTAATGTTAGGTCCCTAGGGCAAGAGGCAGAACCCCCTATGACCCCACTCTCGGAGACTAGCTTCTATTTCTCTGATACTCAGGTACAGAGTAATTTAACCCTTGGGGTTTTTCCTATGTTAACCCCTACAGGTCAGCCCTATGAACCTCCCTTGGTAAATCCCTGTAGTCCGTCAGTCAATGGACACCTTCTTAGCCTCAGAGGATGAACCCCTTATGTCCTCTGACTCAGCTAAAATTCTCGGGGTTACGCCCCCTGAACTTTCGGCAAAAATACTGGCTCCAGTTAAGAGTATTCTGGAGCCATTTGTTTCTCTAAACCTGTTCGCAGAATCCCTACTCCTAGGTATTTCGCTGACCCCGTCTGTCACTCAGAGAGCTGAGACCCCTGCTTCTGAGCATAGACCCCTTTTCGTGGAATCTGTTGTCGTTTCTGATGTCCCAGACACTCTTTCCCAAATACCCACTTCAGCGACCAGCACAGTCGTGGTTGCCCCATTTGCACTGTCTGTGTTCTCCTCTTCTCAAATCCTAGGGTTTAAAGCGCCCATTATGTCCCTTTCCAAGTGACCCCTTCTGTGATCAGCGTATCTGCTGTTGCTCCCTTAGTACAATTAAAGTTAGGGCCCTTCTATTTGGAGGATCAGGTTTTCAAGTTTGAAACTTCCTTTATCCCTGATTTTGTAAACCTGCAGTCCCTTCTCACTGTAGCTAAACGGGACACAGTGAGAAGGACAGACACGGGACACAGTGAGAAGGACAGACACGGGACACAGTGAGAAGGACAGACACGGGACACAGAGAGGACAGACACGGGACACAGTGAGAAGGACAGGCACGGGACACAGTGAGAAGGACAGACACGGGACACAGAGAGGACACACGGGACACAGTGAGAAGGACAGACACGGGACACAGTGAGAAGGACAGACACGGGACACAGAGAGAAGGACAGACACGGGACACAGTGAGAAGGACAGACACGGGACACAGTGAGGACAGACACGGGACACAGTGAGAAGGACAGACACGGGACACAGTGAGAAGGACAGACACGGGACACAGTGAGAAGGACAGACACGGGACACAGTGAGAAGGACAGACACGGGACACAGTGAGAAGGCCAGACACGGGACACAGTGAGAAGGCCAGACACGGGACACAGTGAGAAGGACAGACACGGGACACAGTGAGAAGGACAGACACGGGACAGAGTGAGAAGGACAGACACGGGACACAGAGAGAAGGACAGACACGGGACACTGAGAGAAGGACAGACACGGGACACGGAGAGAAGGACAGACACGGGACTCAGGACTCGGAGAGAAGGTGTAAGGCAGGCCTGCACAACTTGTAAAGCGAGAAGGGCCGAACTTCTCTAAGAAAAACAGATTTGGGCCGCACGGGTAAAATCATCATCATCATCATCATCATCATCATATCTCCCTCATCATCCTCATATCTCCTCCAGCACCCCTCATCATCCTCATATCTGCCCCAGCACCCCTCATCATACTCATATCTCCCCCAGAACTCCTCATCTTCATATCTGCCCCAGCACCACTCATCATCCTCATATCTCCCCCAGCACCCCTTACCCTCATATCCCCCCCTTCACCCCTCATCATCAACCTTTGCAAGACTCACCCACTCACATCCCCATCTCTCCTCCTCACCCATACACAATATTCCCCCTCCACATAACACACAATACCCCCCTACAGCCCACACATCCCACCCCCCTGCACCTCACCCCCCTGCACCTCACCTCACTCCCCTGCATCTCACATCACCCCGCTGCACCTCACCTCACCCCCCTGCATCCAACATCACCCCCCTGCACCTCACCCCACATCACCCCCCTGCACCTAACCTCATCTCCCTGCACCTCTCCTCACATCACCCCCTGCACCACACTCTCCCCCCTACACCTCACT
The DNA here is from genome assembly GCF_040206685.1 of Ascaphus truei. Lineage (NCBI taxonomy): Eukaryota > Metazoa > Chordata > Amphibia > Anura > Ascaphidae > Ascaphus > Ascaphus truei. The sequence goes on from NC_134503.1 coordinate 26,828,519, forward strand.
TCACGGCGGCAGAGCAGACAGGACTAGCGCACTCGCAAACAGGAAGTGCCACACGCATACAGCGCGCAGTCCTAAGAGCAGGCTCGACGAGGAGGGGGAGAGCAGGCTCAAGGAGGAGGGGGAGAGCGGGCTCGCGCGCGAGGAGGGGGAGAGCTGCTTGCGCGCGGGGTGAAAGCGGATTCGAGGGGGAGAGCGGGCTCGCGTGCGGGGTGAAAGCGGGCTCGCGGGGGGAAAGCAGGCTCAGGAGGGAGGACAGGGAAAGCCGCCGCGGGCCGCACAATTATTGCATGCGACCCACGGGTCACGTGTTGTGCAGGCCTGGTGTAAGGAATCATGGGCCATGTCCATTGCGGCGTGACCCCTCCTTACCCACTACCAGTACTGCAGCGGCTGCTGCCCTGCCCCCCGTTGCTACCCATGCCGCCACCCAGCGCATACCTTGAACTCCGCCGCGGCCGCCATCTTGGATTCTGGTGCTGGTGTTACAGAGCGCGCGCTTCCTTCAAGGATTTATAGCGCGCCCATTATGCCTGTCTCCGCCCCCCGCTCGGCGTGGGAGTCTTCACCACGTCTCCAGCACTCTCAGCTGTGCTTTACTACTTCCTGGTCTCTCAGCCACTCACGAGCAGCTCCACGACACGCCCCCGCCATGCCCCTCGTCCGGATTGGTCACTGTCGCTTTAAATATCCTGCTTTGCCTTGACTTCCTTGCTCTGCATGGCTCCTTGCTACCTGTGTTCCCTGGAACCTGTGTCGTGCTCTTTGTGTTTATTCCTTACAGCTACTGACCCGGCTCGTCTGAATACCCCCTCTGCCTCCTGAACTCGGCTTTCCTACTGACTAATCTAACCTCTAAGACCCTCAGACTTTTGACTACGGAACTTTCTATATCCTCAGACACGGCAAGTACTTGACCATTCTTTATCTACATCCAGGCCTGGCCACGCTACTACGCCACGTCCCGGACACGCCCCCTCTGCTGTCGGTGCGTATATTCTACATCCCACCTCAGTACAGGGGACTGGTCTGGTCTGCGGGCTGCACAATGTGACAGAAGGACAGAGACGGGACACAGAGAGAAGGACAGAGACACAGGACACAGAGACATAGAATATGGAGAGAAGGACAGAGACGCGGGACATCGAGAGAAGGACAGAGACAAGGGACACGGAGAGAAGGACAGAGACACGGGGCACAGAGAGAAGGACAGAGACACAGGACATAGAGACATAGGATATGGAGAGAAGGACAGAGACGCGGGACACAGAGAGAAGGACAGAGACAAGGGACACGGAGAGAAGGACAGAGACACGGGACACAGAGAGAAGGACAGACACGGGGCACAGAGAGAAGGACAGACACGGGGCACGGAGAGAAGGACAGAGACACGGGGCACAGAGAGAAGGACAGAGACAAGGGACACGGAGAGAAGGACAGACACGGGGCACAGAGAGAAGGACAGAGACACGGGGCACAGAGAGAAGGACAGAGACAAGGGACACGGAGAGAAGGACAGAGACACGGGGCACAGAGAGAAGGACAGAGACACGGGACACAGAGAGAAGGACAGACATGGGGCACAGAGAGAAGGACAGAGACAGGACACAGAGAGAAGGACAGAGACAAGAGACACGGAGAGAAGGACAGACACGGGGCACAGAGAGAAGGACAGAGACACGGGACACAGAGAGAAGGACAGAGACACGGGACACAGAGAGAAGGACAGAGACACGGGACACAAAGAGAAGGACAGACACGGGACACAGAGAGAAGGACAGAGACAGGACACAGAGAGAAGGACAGAGACAATGACACAGAGAGAAGGACAGACACGGGACACAGAGAGAAGGACAGAGACACGGGACACCGAGAGGACAGACACGGGACACAGAGAGAAGGACAGAGACACGGGACACAGAGAGAAGGACAGAGACAGGACAAAGAGAGAAGGACAGAGACAAGGGACACGGAGAGAAGGACAGAGACACACAGAGAAGGACAAAGACACGGGACACAGAGAAGGACAGAGACACGGGACACAGAGAGAAGGACAGAGACACGGGGCACAGAGAGAAGGACAGAGACACGGGGCACAGAGAGAAGGACAGAGACACGGGACACAGAGAGAAGGACAGAGACACAGGGCACAGAGAGAAGGACAGACACGGGTCACAGAGAAGGACAGACACGAGACATGGAGAAGGACAGACACGGGACACAGAGAGAAGGACAGACACGGGACACAGAGAGAAGGACACAGACACGGGACACAGAGAGGACAGACACGGGACACAGAGAGAAGGACAGAGACACGGGACACAGAGAGAAGGACAGAGACAGGACACAGAGAGAAGGACAAAGACAAGGGACACAGAGAGAAGGACAGAGACACAGAGAGAAGGACAGAGACACGGGACACAGAGAAGGACAAAGACACGGGACACAGAGAAGGACAGAGACACGGGACACAGAGAGAAGGACAGAGACACGGGGCACAGAGAGAAGGACAGAGACACGGGGCACAGAGAGAAGGACAGAGACACGGGACACAGAGAGAAGGACAGAGACACGGGGCACAGAGAGAAGGACAGACACGGGACACAGAGAAGGACAGACATGAGACATGGAGAAGGACAGACACGGGACACGGAGAGGACAGAGACACAGGACACAGAGAGAAGGACAGAGACACAGGACACAGAGAGAAGGACAGAGACACAGGACACAGAGAGAAGGACAGAGACACGGGACACAGAGAGAAGGACAGAGACACGGGACTCAAGAGAGAAGGACAGAGACACGGGACACAGAGAGAAGGACAGAGACACAGGACACAGAGAGAAGGACAGAGACAGGACACAGAGAGAAGGACAGAGACACGGGGCACAGAGACACAGGACACAGAGAGAAGGACAGAGACACGGGACTCAGAGAGAAGGACAGAGACACGGGGCACAGAGAGAAGGACAGAGACACGGGACACAGAGAGAAGGACAGAGACACGGGGCACAGAGAGAAGGACAGACACGGGACACAGAGAAGGACAGACACGAGACATGGAGAAGGACAGACACGGGACACGGAGAGGACAGAGACACAGGACACAGAGAGAAGGACAGAGACACAGGACACAGAGAGAAGGACAGAGACACAGGACACAGAGAGAAGGACAGAGACGTGGGACACAGAGAGAAGGACAGAGACACAGGACACAGAGAGAAGGACAGAGACACGGGACTCAGAGAGAAGGACAGAGACACGGGACACAGAGAGAAGAACAGAGACACAGGACACACAGAGAAGGACAGAGACAGGACACAGAGAGAAGGACAGAGACACAGGACACAGAGAGAAGGACAGAGACACGGGACTCAGAGAGAAGGACAGAGACACAGGACACAGAGAGAAGGACAGAGACATAGGACACAGAGAGAAGGACAGAGACACAGGACACAGAGTAGGACAGAGACACAGGCCACAGAGAGAAGGACAGAGACAGGACACAGAGAGAAGGACAGAGATACAGGACACAGAGAGAAGGACAGAGACACAGGACTCAGAGAGAAGGACAGAGACACAGGACACAGAGAGAAGGACAGAGACACAGGACACAGAGAGAAGCACAGAGACACAGGACACAGAGAGAAGGACAGAGACAGGACACAGAGAGAAGGACAGAGACGCGGGACACAGAGAGAAGGACAGACACGGGACACAGTGAGAAGGACAGAGACACAGGACACAGAGAGAAGGACAGAGACACGGGACACAGAGAGAAGGACAGACACGGGACACAGAGAGAAGGACAGAGACACAGAACACAGAGAGAAGGACAGAGACAGAACACAGAGAGAAGGACAGAGACACGGGGCACAGAGAGAAGGACAGAGACACAGGACACAGAGAGAAGGACAGAGACACGGGATCAGAGAGAAGGACAGAGACACAGGACACAGAGAGAAGGACAGAGACACAGGACACAGAGAGAAGGACAGAGACGCGGGACACAGAGAGAAGGACAGACACGGGACACAGTGAGAAGGACAGAGACACGGGGCACAGAGAGAAGGACAGACACACGGGGCACAGAGAGAAGGACAGACACAGGACACGGAGAAGGACAGACACGGGACACGGAGAGAAGGACAGACACGGGACACGGAGAGAAGGACAGACACGGGACACAGAGAGAGAAGGACAGACACGGGACACAGAGAGAAGGACAGACACGGGACACAAAGAGAAGGACAGACACGGGACACAGAGAAGGACAGACACGGGACACAGAGAGAAGGACAGACACGGGACACAGAGAGAAGGACAGACACGGGACACAGTGAGAAGGACAGAGACACAGAGAGAAGGACAGACACGGGTACAATGTCATAGCGATGAGGCAGCGAGAGGACGCGACTCGAGAATAGACCAGTCACGGGCGGAGGGGGGTAAAGCACAGGGGGGGGCGGCATGGAACCAAGTGACGGAGAAGGGCTAGTCACATTGCAATACATTTCAGGCATCTGAGGGGTTAGATTGCCTCCTCCCCTCTCTGCCTCTCACATCTGGCCGTGGCTGCTCTGTGTAATTAGTCCTGATTTGCAGCCTGGCGGAGGAGCGCTGCCCGCGCCTTGTAACGCCGGAACTGATGGCGCTGCTAATGTAATTAAGGGGAGCATTATGATGTCCACGTGGCACGGCAGATGGTACACGGCTGGCACAACTGGCGGCCCGGCCCGGCCCGCACAAGGGCACAGGGGGGGTGGAGGGGGGCAGAGGCAGCTGGGGCCCACCGTACCAGTTAACCTCTGCGATGCCAGCTGAAAGAAAAGGGGTTAAAAGCAACAGGGACAACTATCGAGATAGCTGGCGTCATTAAAAAAGATGGAGTCACCCATAGCGATTATACATAGATAGGGCATCCGTATAATCTGTTGTTGCAGTGCGATGGTAACAGAGGTGCAAAGTACCACTACAACCGCTTGGGGTATGAGATCCAGGCAGGCCAACCAGTCATCTGGAGACAAGCTATCCCTGGCCTGCAGAGCTTGCAATCTAAAAGGGAGCAAATCCATGCCTTGTATGTATGTTTATATAGCGAATCCCATCAGTAATACACGGGACATCATAATATAACACATAATGGAAAGAAGCGCTTCAGACATAAAAGTAACCCTAGGAAAAGGAGTCCCTGCCCTGAAGAGCTTACAATCTAATTAGTTGGTAGGAAGAACGTACAGAGACAGTAGGAGGGAGTTCTGGTAAGTGCGCCTGCAAGGGGTCACGGTCCTAATATCTGTATAGCGAGAAATTAGGGGTGAGGTATATGGAGGGGCAGAGGAGGGTATAGTGAGATATTAGGTTGAGATGTAAGGAGGGGCAGAGGAGGGTATAGTGAGATATTAGGGTGAGATGTAAGGAGGGGCAGAGGAGGGTATAGTGAGATATTAGGATGAGATGTAAGGAGGGGCAGAGGAGGGTATAGTGAGATATTAGGGTGAGATGTAAGGAGGGCAGAGGAGGGTATAGTGAGATATTAGGGGTGAGGTATAAGGAGGGGCAGAGGAGGGTATAGTGAGATATTAGGTTGAGATGTAAGGAGGGTCAGAGGAGGGTATAGTGAGATATTAGGGTGAGATGTAAGGAAGGGCAGAGAAAGGTATAGTGCGATATTAGGGTGAGATGTAAGGAGGGGCAGAGGAGGGTATAGTGAGATATTAGGGTGAGCTGTAAGGAGGGGCAGAGGAGGGTATAGTGAGATATATGGGTGAGATGTAAGGAGAGGCAGAGGAGGGTATAGTGAGATATTAGGTTGAGATGTAAGGAGAGGCAGAGGAGGGTATAATGAGATATTAGGGTGAGATGTAAGGAGGGGCAGAGGAGGGGATAGTGAGATATTAGGTTGAGATGTAAGGAGGGGCAGAGGAGTGTATAGTGAGATATAAGGATGAGCTGTAAGGAAGGGCAGGGGAGGGTATAGTGAGATATTAGGGTGAGGTGTAAGGAGGGGCAGAGGAGGGTATAGTGAGATATTAGGGTGAGATGTAAGGAGGGGCAGAGGAGGGTATAGTGAGAGATTAGGGTGAGATGTAAGGCGGGGCAGAGGAGGTATAGTGAGATATTAGGGAAGAGATGTAAGCAGAGGCAGAAGGATATAGCGAGATATTAGGGTGAGATATTAGGGTGAGATGTAAGGAGGGGCAGAGGAGGCTATAGTGAGATATTAGGGTGAGATGTAATGAGGGGCAGAGGAGGGTATAGTGAGATATAAGGATGAGCTGTAAGAAGGGGCAGAGGAGGGTATAGTGAGATATATGGGTGAGATGTAAGGAGAGGCAGAGGAGGGTATAGTGAGATATTAGGGTGAGATGTAAGGAGGGTATAGTGAGATATATGGATGAGCTGTAAGGAAGGGCAGGGGAGGGTATAGTGAGATATTAGGGTGAGATGTAAGGAGGGGCAGAGGAGGGTATAGTGAGATATTAGGGTGAGATGTAAGGAGGGGCAGAGGAGGGTATAGTGAGAGATTAGGGTGAGATGTAAGGCGGGGCAGAGGAGGTATAGTGAGATATTAGGGAAGAGATGTAAGCAGAGGCAGGAGGATATAGCGAGATATTAGGGTGAGATATTAGGGTGAGATGTAAGGAGGGGCAGAGGAGGCTATAGTGAGATATTAGGGTGAGATGTAATGAGGGGCAGAGGAGGGTATAGTGAGATATAAGGATGAGCTGTAAGAAGGGGCAGAGGAGGGTATAGTGAGATATATGGGTGAGATGTAAGGAGAGGCAGAGGAGGGTATAGTGAGATATTAGTGTGAGATGTAAGGAGGGGCAGAGGAGGGTATAGTGAGATATTAGGGTGAGATGTAAGGAGGGGCAGAGGAGGGTATAGTGAGATATTAGGGTGAGATGTAAGGAGGGGCAGAGGAGTGTATAGTGAGATATAAGGATGAGCTGTAAGGAGGGGCAGGGGAGGGTATAGTGAGATTTTAGGGTGAGCTATAAGGAGGGGCAGAGGAGGGTATAGTGAGATATTAGGGTGAGATGTAAGGAGGGGCAGAGGAGGGTATAGTGAGATATTAGGGTGAGATGTAAGGAGGGGCAGAGGAGGGTAGTGAGATATTAGGGTGAGATGTAAGGAGTTTTATAGTACAAAAGTCATTTATTTGAGTCCCCAGACGCAGGGACCGCTGAGATATAGCTTGATACGTTGTACATGGTTTTATACAAAGACATACACAAATACTTCTCTTCCATCAGTGCTCACTGTTAACTCTCAATTGGAGGTACCCTGACTTAGTTGCTTAGGTAGTTGTGTGACCCGCCCCCCCCCCTTGTTTCTCCGGACCCCTTTAGTTAATGATCCAACTATTCGGGGTCCCTATGGGTATCCTGACGGTTCTCCTATTGCCCAACCCAGTACCTTGCTGTCTGTATTTGGGAACGGCAACAGACCCCCAGACTCCTTGCTGTTTAGCGCACGCGTGACTGTGTATATTAGCTCCCTGCACTGTCTGTGTTATAATCCAGCAAAGCGCCGCGTACGCTAGTGACGCAATGTAACAAAATATACATACATTCAAGCGGCTCCACAAGAGAAATATTTATTTCTATTATCTGAAACTTTTAAATGTCATTAAAATGCATTACATTTAAACCAGGTTCCTTAAGGAAACAACTACATTTTATGGTCCGTGGGAAAGATTATTATTTTCATTTACTGTGTAAACTTATTAAAGCATTTATTTATAGTATTTATCGTGACTTATTGCATAAAAGTCTAAATACATTTGTAATTTTTATGGCGCGTGTATCAGTTTAATGAAAGAACATCAAAGTATTATGGATTTTTTTTGGCTTGGAAAAAAAAGGGGTGGATTTTATTCCTGCCAAAACTACAGTAAATATCCGATTTTTCTACCAACATAATGTTGCATCTGGGGAAAAAAAATATCCTCAAAGGTATTTGAGTTTATTTGAATGTGGGAAAATAGTTATCTTGTCTCGAGAGCGTGTGACGAAGAAACGTTAGAATGCTTTATTAAAAGAGAGTACGCGGAAATAAACTGGTAATATATTACTAAGAGGTGGATATGTGAAATTGAAACGCCGTCCTTACCTGAGGCTGGAATAATGCTATTACTTCCACAGAGGGACCTTGCAAATGTAAGATTGTATATATTAATACAAAGCAACCTTCAGCAATAATTTCCGTCATAATATAGCATAGTGCCACTTTTATCATCATTATGCAAAACGCGGTATGGGAACAGATGGGACGGTGCGCCCAACTTTCACTACAAGTATAAGGTATTTTCAAAGGAAATTTTGGGAAAATGTTTACATTTTCAACAGGGGATTAACCCATTTAACACTTCTCTGTTATTAGTTAACTTTGCTATTAAGTGGGACGAAAGTGTTGAAATCTCAAATGAATAACCCTTTAACCCATTACACACGTCCCTGTCATTAGGTCACTTTGCTCCTACGTGGGACTGACCCTTTATCCCATTAAACACGTCCCTGTCATTAGGTCACTTTGCTCCTACGTGGGACTGACCCTTTAACCCATTAATCACGTCCCTGTCATTAGGTCACTTTGCTCCTACGTGGGACTGACCCTTTATCCCATTAAACACGTCCCTGTCATTAGGTCACTTTGCCTATATGGGACTGACCCTTTATCCCATTAAACACGTCCCTGTCATTAGGTCACTTTGCTCCTACGTGGGACTGACCCTTTATCCCATTAAACACATCCCTGTCATTAGGTCACTTTGCTCCTACGTGGGACTGACCCTTTATCCCATTAAACACGTCCCTGTCATTAGGTCACTTTGCTCCTACGTGGGACTGACCCTTTATCCCATTAAACACATCCCTGTCATTAGGTCACTTTGCTCCTACGTGGGACTGACCCTTTATCCCATTAAACACGTCCCTGTCATTAGGTCACTTTGCTCCTCTGTGGGACTGACCCTTTAATTTAAGGCATTGTTCCCATTTGGTCACACGTGATTTGACCTGAGTGGACGTGGACATTATTAGTACCCTGTCTGACCAGTGTAACTATATTGTAGCACAGCTCTAGAGCGATTTACATGCAATAAAAAAAGTAGCTGTACTTCTGCATCTCTGTAAGCCGCGATTCGGGCGCGTATGGATGTGTGTTGGGATGCGGGAATGTGGAAATGTGGAAATGTGTGCGGATGTGTGGGGGATGCGTGGGAATGCGGGGATTCGTAGGGATGCGTGGGAGATGCACACTTATGCGTGTGGGATGCGTGGGAATGCGTGTGCAGGTGTGGGGATGCGTGTGGATGCATGTGAATGCGTGTGCAGGTGTGGGGTTGCGTGTGGATGCATGTGAATGCGTTGGGAATGCGTGTGCAGGTGTGGGGATGCGTGTGAATGCGTTGGGAATGCGTGTGCAGGTGTGGGGATGCGTGTGAATGCGTTGGGAATGCGTGTGCAGGTGTGGGGATGCGTGTGAATGCGTTGGGAATGCGTGTGCAGGTGTGGGGATGCGTGTGAATGCGTGTGCAGGTGTGGGGATGCGTGTGAATGCATGTGAATGCGTTGGGAATGCGTTGGGAATGCGTGTGCAGGTGTGGGGATGCGTGTGGATGCATGTGAATGCGTTGGGAATGCGTGTGCAGGTGTGGGGATGCGTGGGAATGCGTGTGCAGGTGTGGGGATGCGTGTGAATGCGTAGGGAATGCGTGTGCAGGTGTGGGGATGCGTGTGAATGCGTTCGGAATGCGTGTGCAGTTGTGGGGATGCGTGTGAATGCGTTGGGAATGCGTGTGCAGGTGTGGGGATGCGTGTGAATGCGTGTGCAGGTGTGGGAATGCGTGTGCAGGTGTGGGGATGCATGTGAATGTGTGTGCAGGTGTGGGGATGCGTGTGAATGCATGTGAATGCGTTGGGAATGCGTGTGCAGGTGTGGGGATGCGTGTGGATGCATGTGAATGCGTTGGGAATGCGTGTGCAGGTGTGGGGATGCGTGGGAATGCGTGTGCAGGTGTGGTGATGCGTGTGCAGGTGTGGGGATGCGTGTGCAGGTGTGGGGATGCGTGGGGATTTCTCTGTCGGTGATCCATCTTTGCCAGCTTTGAACAATACAGATTGAGCTGTGGTGTGAGGATCGGAACTGTGAAAGGGAACAACGGGCGGCCTGACAGATGCCCCAATAACTGCACGAGATTTCCTGTTGTTGGGCTAGTGGGAATGATGCATCATTTGTAACCCTTTAGTGGCCCTGAAGGGTAGGCTTGCCGGGCAGCTTCTCCAAAACTACTGGACACAAAGGTTAAAGGTGCGAAGTGCTTGAGATACACACACACCTCTTACCACTTTCCGCTCCATGCTGTTTCCTCCTCTCCTTGGCCCCACCTCCAGGCTCCTGATTTACTGCTGCTGGGTAATGCAGCCAATCAGGATGGAGGAAGCTGCCACGCCTCCTAACAGCATCCCTGCACTCTCCCTGCTTTGGGAAATGCCGCGGCCCCTCAGGTCACTATATCCAGAGAAGTAATCCCAGTATACACATACACGCCCAGAGAGGTAATACCGGTATACACATACACGCACAGAGAGGTAATATCGGTATACACATACACGCACAGAGAGGTAATACCGGTATACACATACACGCCCAGAGAGGTAATACCGGTATACACATACACGCCCAGAGAGGTAATACCGGTATACACATACACGCCCAGAGAGGTAATACTGGTATACACATACACGCCCAGAGAGGTAATACCGGTATACACATACACGCCCAGAGAGGTAATACCGGTATACACATACACACCCAGAGAGGTAATACCGGTATACACATACACGCCCAGAGAGGTAATACCGGTATACACATACACGCCCAGAGAGGTAATACCGGTATACACATACACACCCAGAGAGGTAATACCGGTATACACATACACACCCAGAGAGGTAATACCGGTATACACATACACCCCAGTGAGGTAATACCCGTATACACATACACGCCCAGAGAGGTAATACCGGTACACACATACACGCCCAGAGAGGTAATACCGGTATACACATCCACGCCCAGAGAGGTAATACCGGTACACACATACACGCCCAGAGAGGTAATACCGGTATACACATACACACCCAGAGAGGTAATACCGGTACACACATACACGCCCAGAGAGGTAATACCGGTATACACATACACGCCCAGAGAGGTAATACCGGTATACACATACACACCCAGAGAGGTAATACCGGTACACACATACACGCCCAGAGAGGTAATACCGGTATACACATACACGCCCAGAGAAGTAATACCGGTATACACATACACGCCCAGAGAGATAATCACCTCTCTGGGCGTATATGTGTATACCGGTATTACCTTGTATTTGTATACCGTTAATACCTCTCTGGGTGTGTATGTGTATACCGGTATTATCTCTCTGGGCGTGTATGTGTATACCGGTATTACCTCTCTGGGCGTGTATGTGTATACCGGTATTACCTCTCTAGGCGTGTATGTGTATGCCGGTATTACCTCTCTGGGCGTGTATGTGTATACCGGTATTACCTCTCTGGGTGTGTATGTGTATACCGGTATTACCTCTCTAGGCGTGTATGTGTATACCGGTATTACCTCTCTGGGCGTGTATTTGTATACCGGTATTACCTCTCTGGGTGTGTATGTGTATACCGGTATTACCTCTCTGGGTGTGTATGTGTATACCGGCATTACCTCTCTGGGCGTGTATGTGTATACCGGTATTATCTCTGTTTAAAAGCCCCATGTACTGTTAGCTGATGCGTCTGGATAATAAAAGCTATTATAGGCTAAAGCTGTTCAATTCCGTGCATTATTGAAATCCCTGCTCTCTAATTGGTTAAAATTCCGGGCATTATCCAATCAGCAATGGCCCGTAATTTTTGGTACCCTGCCAAGTTTTTCAGCCAATCAGCTTTCAGTTATCATTCACAAAGAGTGAGATCAGCTCTCAGGCAGGGGAGGTGATTGGACAGGAGGCAGAAGCAAGGCACTGACTCCTCCCCCACCTTACCTGCAGCCAGGCACTGACTCATCCCCCACCCTGTCTGCAGCCAGGCACTGACTCCTCCCCCACCCTGCCTGCAGCCAGGCACTGACTCCTCCCCCACCCTGTCTGCAGCCAGGCACTGACTCCTCCCCCTCCCTGCCTGCGGCCAGGCACTGACTCCTCCCCCTCCCTGCCTGCGGCCAGGCACTGATTCCTCCCCCTCCCTACCTGCAGCCAGACACTGACTCCTCCCCCACCCTGCCTGCAGCCAGACACTGACTCCTCCCCCACCCTGCCTGCAGCCAGGCAGACTCCTCCCCCACCCTGCCTGCAGCCAGGCACTGACTCCTCCCCCACCCTGCCTGCAGCCAGGCACTGACTCCTCCCCCACCCTCCCTGCAGCCAGACACTGACTCCTCCCCCACCCTGCCTGCAGCCAGGCACTGACTCCTCACCCTCCCTGCCTGCAGCCAGGCACTGACTCCTCCCCCACCCTCCCTGCAGCCAGGCACTGACTCCTCCCCCACCCTGCCTGCAGCCAGGCACTGACTCCTCCCCCACCTGCCTGCAGCCAGGCACTGACTCCTCCCTCTCCCTGCCTGCAGCCAGGCACTGACTCCTCCCCCACCCTGTCTGCAGCCAGGCACTGACTCCTCCCCCTCCCTGCCTGCGGCCAGGCACTGACTCCTCCCCCTCCCTGCCTGCGGCCAGGCACTGATTCCTCCCCCACCCTGCCTGCAGCCAGGCAGACTCCTCCCCCACCCTGCCTGCAGCCAGGCACTGACTCCTCCCCCACCCTGCCTGCAGCCAGGCACTGACTCCTCCCCCACCCTCCCTGCAGCCAGACACTGACTCCTCCCCCACCCTGCCTGCAGCCAGGCACTGACTCCTCACCCTCCCTGCCTGCAGCCAGGCACTGACTCCTCCCCCACCCTCCCTGCAGCCAGGCACTGACTCCTCCCCCACCCTGCCTGCAGCCAGGCACTGACTCCTCCCCCACCTGCCTGCAGCCAGGCACTGACTCCTCCCTCTCCCTGCCTGCAGCCAGGCACTGACTCCTCCCCCACTCTGCCTGCAGCAGGCACTGACTCCTCCCCCACCCTCCCTGGAGCCAGGCACTGACTCCTCCCCCTCCCTGCCTGCAGCCAGGCACTGACTCCTCCCCCACCCTCCCTGGAGCCAGACACTGACTCCTCCCCCACCCTGCCTGCAGCCAGGCAGACTCCTCCCCCTCCCTGCCTGCAGCCAGGCACTAACTCCTCCCCCAGCCTGCCTGCAGCCAGGCACTGACTCCTCCCCCACCCTGCCTGCAGCCAAGCAGACTCCTCCCCCACCCTGCCTGCAGCCAGGCACTGACTCCTCCCTCTCCCTGCCTGCAGCCAGGCACTGACTCCTCCCCCTCCCTGCCTGCAGCCAGGCACTGACTCCTCCCCCTCCCTGCCTGCAGCCAGGCACTGACTCCTCCCCCACCCTGCAGCCAGACACTGACTCCTCCCCCTCCCTGCCTGCAGCCAGGCACTGACTCCTCCCCCACCCTCCCTGCAGCCAGACACTGACTCCTCCCCCACCCTCCCTGCAGCCAGGCACTGACTCCTCCCCCACCCTGCCTGCAGCCAGGCACTGACTCCTCCCCCACCCTCCCTGCAGCCAGACACTGACTCCTCCCCCACCCTTCCTGCAGCCAGACACTGACTCCTCCCCCTCCCTGCCTGCAGAGTTCCACACAGGAGAGTAAGGCTGCGCTTATAGTGCCAGCGACGGCGACATCACGTCAAAACAAATGCATTGAATCCATCGCGTGCGCTTATAGTAGGAGCGGCGCAACGGCTTGGTCGCAATCGCTGGAAGTCAATTCAATTTGATTTTTTCAGCAACCACAGCGTGACAACAGCGTCGCCGTTGCGTCAGCGTCGCCGGCACTATAAGCGCGGCCTAGGGCTGCGGCCAGGCAGGGAGCGAGCTGCCGCTTGTGCGCTGTGACATCACGCGCTCTGCGTGGCCGTGCTTTTCCTGGCCAGCTAGCTGTGCGTGCAGCGGGGGCGCGGCCATGATGTCACAGAGCTGGTTCGCCCAATCACATGATGCGCCAGCAAGCAACGCAATCAAATTTGCTCGTTTCGGCAATCAGCTAAGCGCCGTGCATGCGCAGGCACTCGTTCACACTGGCCACACACATTGCAACAATGTGTTTAATTGCGGTCAGCACGAGCGCGAGCGCCCACTCAGCGTCTCCCTGGACGAGGCCTAAGGGGAAAGGTTTGTGTCTGTTGTGTTTTTTGTGGGTGTAAAGCGGCCCAGCAGAATGTTTTATTGTTGTATGTCTGCAGTGTGTGTGTGTAGAGTGGGGGCTGCAGTGTGTGTGTCTTCAGTGTGTGTTTTGTGGGTGGAGGAGGGGTGCAGTGTTTTGTTGGTGTGTGTGTCTACAGTGTGTGGGTTTCCAGGGGGGCTGCAGTGGGTGTAGAGAGGGGCCTTCTGGTGTGTGTTTTGTGGATGTAGAGGTGATAGGGTCTGTTTTGTTGGTTTGTGTGTCTGCAGGGTGCTTTGTGGGTGCAGAGGGGGGGCTGCATTGTGTGTTTTGTGGGTGGAGGAGGGGTGCAGAGTGTTTTGTTTGTGTGGCAATGGGAAATGCCCGGGCGCTACCACCAAACGATATGTATAGGAAAAATTAAAAATTATTTTCAGAACGTCACGTTCCCATCTGCTTCGAAGTCTCTTCCTGTGACTCAAAACCCCAGTAGGATCTATCCAGGATCCTTAATGGTACCGAAATACAAGAGAAAAGGGGGAGCACAGGTTGAGGGATGATGGGGATAACAAATATATTGTAATTAGGTTAGAGGACAAATGTTCCCAAACTAATAAAAGTGAGGATGGTAGAGTGTGGAATAACATAAACACTTACACGGCCTTGTGCAAATGCTGTCACATCCAGGTTTCTTTACTTTCCTCTTTTTCTTCTGTGTCTTCCTGGTGTAGAATTTCTTCTCCTTTAATCCGGATAATCGCCTCTTCAATTTCCCAGCAAATCTCAATTGTAGTGTCGCCCTCGGAGCAAGTGGATAAGAGTGAAAACAAAAGTTAAGGGACAATTCAAACAGAATGTGACAAAGCCTAATTCCAATGGTTATGGATGATAGATCAAATGCAGAAAAAACTGCAAACACTCACACGGACAAGTGTGAGTGTGTTCTTGAGGGAGGTGTCTGTATCCTCTTCTCATAAGTGAGCTCTCATAGAAAGCCCCTCATGTTCTAAATAATGGAAATAAATGGTTAATAAGGGTAGGGAATATAGCAAAGATACTCACACGGCCACGTGTGAGCTCACACTGAAGTTGGTATCTTTTTACTCCTCCTTGAAAATCCAGTCCTAACTTCAAGGCAAATTGGGATCACTCTCCGTATCTTGGTGACAAAGTGACTCTAAAACAGAGTATACCACCGTGATCTTTATTTAATTAAAACAATAAAATAACAGTCTAAAAAGTGCTTAGTCTGAACGACACAAGACCCAAATGATAAGATAACAGCCAGTCTTTAGGAAGTTCACGCAGGACGCAAGGTGCGCAGCTAACTCTGCCCGCGTCCGGGTGTTGTGCTGGGCTCCTACGTCTTGCTCCTGACGGTGGCCGAACTAGTTCAAAATGCTTAAGGATTTCGAGCAACGCGTTTCGCCCTTTCTTGGGCTTCCTCAGGCTCCGTAGATGGGCATGGTAAGGCTCATAGCAATATATAGCCTACTACCAGCCAATCCGATTCTTTCCCTAAGAGTGCACAAATGATTAGCTCCAAATTGAAGATTAAAGGGAGTATGCTTAGGGAAAGAATCGGATTGGCTGGTAGTAGGCTATATATTGCTATGAGCCTTACCATGCCCATCTACGGAGCCTGAGGAAGCCCAAGAAAGGGCAAAACGCGTTGCTCGAAATCCTTAAGCATTTTGAACAAGTTCGGCCACCGTCAGGAGCAAGACGTAGGAGCCCAGCACAACACCCGGACACGGGCAGAGTTAGCTGCGCACCTTGCGTCCTGCGTGAACTTCCTAAAGACTGGCTGTTATCTTATCATTTGGGTCTTGTGTCGTTCAGACTAAGCACTTTTTAGACTGTTATTTTATTGTTTTAATTAAATAAAGATCACGGTGGTATACTCTATTTTAGAGTCATTTTGTCACCAAGATACGGAGAGTGATCCCAATTTGCCTTGAAGTTAGGACTGGATTTTCAAGGAGGAGTAAAAAGATACCAACTTCAGTGTGAGCTCACACGTGGCCGTGTGAGTATCTTTGCTATATTCCCTACCCTTATTAACCATTTATTTCCATTATTTAGAACATGAGGGGCTTTCTATGAGAGCTCACTTATGAGAAGAGGATACAGACACCTCCCTCAAGAACACACTCACACTTGTCCGTGTGAGTGTTTGCAGTTTTTTCTGCATTTGATCTATCATCCATAACCATTGGAATTAGGCTTTGTCACATTCTATTTGAATTGTCCCTTAACTTTTGTTTTCACTCTTATCCACTTGCTCCGAGGGCGACACTACAATTGAGATTTGCTGGGAAATTGAAGAGGCGATTATCCGGATTAAAGGAGAAGAAATTCTACACCAGGAAGACACAGAAGAAAAAGAGGAAAGTAAAGAAACCTGGATGTGACAGCATTTGCACAAGGCCGTGTAAGTGTTTATGTTATTCCACACTCTACCATCCTCACTTTTATTAGTTCGGGAACATTTGTCCTCTAACCTAATTACAATATATTTGTTATCCCCATCATCCCTCAACATGTGCTCCCCCTTTTCTCTTGTATTTCTGTTTTGTTTGTGTGTCTGTCTGCAGTGTGTGGGTTTACAGGTAGGGTGACCAGTCGTCCCGGTTTTGCTGGGACAGTCCCGGTTTTTCGTGTGCTGTCCCGGTTGCCGGTCCGTCCCGGAAATGTCCCGGGTTTTCCTCCATGTACCCGGGTTTTTTTTAATGTGTCGGCGGTGGTGCGCGGTGGCAGCGGGGAGGATTCAGCAGCCTGTCCGGTGATCCCCCGGCACTCTGGCCCTCCCTCCGGCACCCGACACCCCCTTCCTCCAGCTCCCCGTCCCCGGCTCGCTCTCCATCCCCCCCGGCTCGCTCTCCATCCCCCCCAGAGCCCACTCACAGCAGCTCGTGGCACTTCCTGTGTCTGCTGCTAGTGAGCGCGGGCCACAGGGGATTGGTCAAGGTAGAAGGGGGCGGAGCTTTGGCTCCGGAGCTTTGGCCCTCCCTCCGGCACCCGGCACCCTGGCTGTCCCTCCGGCACCCGGTCCTCGGCTCGCTCTTCCCCCCCCCGGCTCTCCCTCCGACATCCCGGTTCTCCCTCCCTCCGGCACCCGGTCCCCGGCTCATCTCCATCCCCCCCAGAGCCCGCTCACAGCAGCTCACGGCACTTCCTGTGCCTGCTGCTACTGAGCGCGTGCCTCAGTCTGCCGCCTCCGCCGAACCCGCAGCCGCCTGAGGTAGGCATATGGGGGGAGAGATGGAAGATGTAGGGGGGAGGGGGGGAACGAGGATAGATGGAAGATGCAGGGGGGGGAGATGGAAGATGCAGGGGGAGGGGTGAGAGATGGAAGATGCAGTGGGGGAGAGATGGGAGATGCAAGGGGGGGAGAGATGGAAGATGCAGGGGGGGAGAGATGGAAGATGCAGGGGGGGAGAGATGGAAGATGCAGGGGGCGGAGAGATGGAAGATGCAGGGGGGGGGAGAGATGGAAGATGCAGGGGGGGGAGAGATGGAAGATGCAGGGGGGGAGAGATGGAAGATGCAGGGGGGGGGGGAGAGATGGAAGATGCAGGGGGGGGAGAGATCCAAGATGCAGGGGGGGGAAGAGATGGAAGATGCAGGGGGGGGAGAGATGGAAGATGCAGGGGGGGAGAGATGGAAGATGCAGGGGGGGGAGAGATGGAAGATGCAGGGGGGGAGAGATGGAAGATGCAGGGGGGGGGGGAGAGATGGAAGATGCAGGGGGGGAGAGATGGAAGATGCAGGGGGGGGAGAGATGGAAGATGCAGGGGGGGAGAGATGGGAGATGCGGGGGGGAGAGATGGGACATGCGGGGGGGGGGAGAGATGGGAGACGCAGGGGGGGAGAGATGGGAGATGCGGGGGGGAGAGATGGGAGACGCAGGGGGGGAGAGATGGGAGATGCAGGGGGGGAGAGATGGAAGATGCGGGGGGAGAGATGGAAGATGCAGGGGGGGAGAGATGGGAGATGCAGGGGGGGGAGAGAGATGGAAGATGCAGGGGGGGGGAGAGATGGAAGATGCAGGGGGTGAGATGGGAGATGCAGGGGGGGGAAGATGGAAGATGCAGGGGGGGGGGAGATCTGGAAGATGCAGGGGGGGGAGACCTGGAAGATGTAGGGGGGGGGGGGAGATCTGGAAGATGCAGGGGGGGAGATCTGGAAGATGCAGGGGGGGAGATCTGGAAGATGCAGGGGGGGAGACCTGGAAGATGTAGGGGGGGGAGATCTGGAAGATGCAGGGGGGGAGATCTGGAAGATGCAGGGGGGGGAGATCTGGAAGATGCAGGGGGGGGAGATCTGGAAGATGCAGGGGGGGGGAGATCTGGAAGATGCAGGAGGGGGACAGATGGAAGATGCAGGGGGGGGAGAGATGGGAGATGCAGGGGGGGGAGATGGGTGGGGGGGAGATGGAAGATGCAGGGGGGGTTGATATGAGGGTGATGGGAGATACAGGGGGTGGGTATATGAGGATGATGATGATTTTACCTGTGCTGCCCAATTTTTTAAAATATGTATGGGTGGTCTTTTAAAAAAGTATTGGGGCGGCGGGGGTCTTTTTAATATGTCTTGGCGGTGGCGGGTATTTTTATTATGTATTGCAGGGTGGGGTTTTTTGGTATGTATTTTGTGGGGGGGATTGAGTGAGTGGGGTAATTGACGGAAAGTGGGGGCGAGTGAGAGAAGAGAGGGGGGGAGTGAGTGAGGAAAAGAGGGAGTAAGAGAGGGCAGATAAATATATGCGAGGCTGGCGGGGGGGGGAGAGTGAGTGAGACGGAGGGGAGAGAGAAATACATGGGTAGAGGGTGGGAAATAGAGGTGGCTCGTGAGGTGTGAAATTTACCTAAGGCCGCGCTTATAGGGCCGGCGACGCTGACGCCATGCTGCGGTCGCTGGAAAAATCAAATTGAAGTGACTTCCAGCGATTGCGACCAAGCCGTCGCGCCGTCCTGTCGCTCCTACTATAAGTGCACGCAACGGTCACAATACATTTGTTTTGACGCGACGTCGCCAGCACTATAAGCGCGGCCTAATATGTGTCAGCCAGATAGGGGTTCCCCGAGAATTTTCTAAATACTTCAAGGGTTCCTCCAAACAAAAAAGTTTGGGAATCACTGGTGTAGAGGGTGGAGATGGGCTGCAATGTGTTTTGGGTGTAGAGGAGGGGGGCTGCAGAGTGTATTTGTGTATATAGGGGGGGTTGCAGAGTGTGGTTGTGTGTATAGAGGGGGGGCTGCAGTGTGTGTATATAGAGGGGGGCTGTGTATATGTACAATTTCCTTTTAATAAACTTGCAGTAAAAGCAAAAGAATGTAGGCAATCGTGCTGATACAAATCAATATGACTACAAAAGTGTCTATCTTTTTTTATGAAAAATATAAAAAAAGAAAATAAGTCTACATTTAGCCTATAATAGCAATAATCCCCTCAGAACAGGACATTAATGACCAATAATGCCCTGGCTGGGTTAAAGTCCCTCGGGTTCGCCTCGGGCCTTCAACTCTTCCAGCCAGGGCATTATTGGCCAGTAATGCCCTGTTCTTTGGGGATTATTGTCACGGGAGACCAGAACTAATACCAGGGATCAATATCGCCAGACAGAACACGAGTTTATCAAATTAATTTACTGGAAAAGTATATCCACAACTATACAAAACACACAAACATCACACATACCCAACTGGGGAACTGGGGATACCCTGCATACCTAGTTACAGGGACGTCGTTGCAGAGATTTCCCATGGTCACTCTTCTTGACCAATGCCTACAGGACTGGTTTTCAGGCCTGAGACCAGCACTGGATTGGACACTGCAGTTTCTCCCTGTCACAGCAACACCTCTGTAACTCTCTGCAGGCTCTGTCTGCTAGGGGTCTCCCTCCCTGTCTGCTAGGGGTCTCCCTCCCTGTCTGCTAGGGGTCTCCCTCCCTGTCTGCTAGGGGTCTCCCTCCCTGTCTGCTGGGGGTCTCCCTCCTTGTCTGCTAGGGGTCTTCCTCCCCACCTTTTTATACACTTAAAACATAATATTGTAACACTAAGGGCCAGCTGCTGCCTACATGCCCAGGCCCTGATTGGTGGGTAGGAAGGTGCTGCCTACCTGCCCAGGCCCTGATTGGTGGGTGGGAAGGTGCTGCCTACATACCCAGGCCCTGATTGGTTGGGGGCGGGAAGGTGCTGCCTACATGCCCAGGCCCTGATTGGTGGGCGGGAAGGTGCTGCCTACATGCCCAGGCCCTGATTGGTGGGTGGGAAGGTGCTGCCTACATGCCCAGGCCCTGATTGGTGGGTAGAACTGCAACATAATATTTGCAACATAACAAGGATACAGGGGAAGGTCACAGACCAAGTTGCAACATTTCTCCTTCCTGCGGTGCTGGAACCAAGCAAAGACATACATATATATACATAACATATAATACAATACCAATGTATTACTGATAGGTAGGGGTAATGGCAGGCTTAACCTTTATTAACAGCAGCCATTATTCTGGAACCAGGGTCACATGTAGGATGTGAATGGACCCAGATAGCTTAACTCATGTCTTCTCTCTTCCAAAGAACAACAAGTCCTTTTGTCTTTCTTAACTTTATTGAAGGAAAGTCATAGGCTGAAAGGTACTTGCAGATGTAGTGTGGGTAAGTGCTAATATCAGGGTAAGACTGTGGTAAAAACAGAAAGGCCTTGCCAAGGGTGTTAGCAGGAAGGTGCTGTACTCACTCAGTGTCCTGGGTGCAAAGAAAGGAAGTATATGGTGTTCTGGGAACAGGAATAGTCTGAGGATGAGACTATCTGTGAATACAGACAGGGGAGTAAGGGAAACTCCACTTAGCCGGGAAGGGGGGGGTTAAGGGGGTTGCCAAGACAACCTGGTTATGAGCTAACTGGAAAGCCCAAATGCAACAAATGTATCAGTTCCACAGGCACTGTGTGTTTACAGAGCAAATATACATGCAGCTGAAATAAGGAGCTGACAGGCAGAAGCTGCAAAGGGGGGGGGGGGAGGGGATAAACAGCAATATGAATCCTGTTCCAGGACAGCCATATTTACCCATACAATTATTACTTAAATATTACATCCTCAGCATTTATAACATCAAATATTCTTTACAGTTAAATAGTTTCCAGAGTGGTGAGATGTAGGGAGGCTTAATAGCAAGTTTAGCAGAACAAACAACAGATAAAGTGAACTTCTCCCAGAGTCTCCCATGTTTCACCAAGGTGAGCAGAGGCAATAATAAAACATATTATAACAGAATTAATATAACTTCGCAGGAAAACAAACACAACTGTGTCTAGGACCCTGCGAAGGGAAAACGTGTTATATACACATGTGCGGCTCACACAGAGTTAAACTTTAACCCTTTCGCAGTGATGGATTAAATGATTGTCTATATTATATGGGATATTATTCCCGAATGAAAGAGCAGCGTCCATAGCGAGCGGATCCACCATGAAGGGCTGCCCCCCTCTGAATACAAGATTCAGGTTGTACAGGTCCCCCCATCACCCCGCTGCCGGCGGTAATCGGGGGTACAGCGCGCCCTCTAGGAGGGCAGCTCTGGGGCATTTTGAAAAGTAAAAGTTTATGGTCGAGGAGGAAGAGAGAATCTTCTCTCGTAGGATTTTGAAGGGGTCATTTGACTTATACACGACTGGACCAGGGTTGAGTTGGATGCGCGGCGAAACGGCAGCGATATGTGGCGGCTCAAGATGGAAGTCGTAGTCTGAGCCCGCTGCTGGTACAGTAAATTTTCTGATCCCATGTGCCCTGTAAAGGCGCGCTGCTAGGTCCTGTCTCTAAGGCGTGTAATATAGTCCTCGCTGCTGTGCGTGCGCGCGCCTGGCTTTGCACGTGGGGTGCGCGTTTAGTTGCTAGGGTGCAAGCGGTGACGCACGCGGTTATGGGGCGTGACTCTGACGTCACAGCGTTTGGCCGTGCTGTGATTGGTTCGGGGCGTGACAGCAGAGCGAAAATACAATTTTATTGTATTTTCCCAGGTCTGCCGCGCCACCGCTCACGGCCGTGCGCCCGCGCGTCTGAAGTATAGCAACTGCATGCTCATACCCTGCAATTATAATTGATGCGCGCGGGCGCAGTAGCGCATGCGCAAGGACTATATTACACGCCTAAGGCCAGGTCCCCGCAGCCTGCTGCAGCGCGCACTATGGCGTGCGCTGCAGGGACAAGAACCGACCCTCAATGGGGCCGGGCCCGCTACCTACCTTGGCCGCGGCGTGGCCAGATTTTTCTGAAGACAGTAAAACTATCTTCAGAACTTGCGACGGAACCCTGGCCACGCCACCGGTGGGTCGGCCAATGATGGCGACCTGCCAGGTGATGTCATGGCTGCTTCCCACGCCCCCCCCCCCCGTCATTCCCCCTGCAGCTTTGCACAGGCCGGGGATCACAACTGCAAGCGCCTGGCAGGCGCGCAGGTAGCGCCGACACCGGGGCCATAGCCTAAGGCTAGGTCCATAGTAAGCGCGACCGAGCGCGTGACATCACGCGCATCTGTACTTGCAGATATCTGTGGCCTGCAGGGTTGCGCAATGGGGGGGGGGGGGGGCGTGCCCATGACGTCACGTGAGCGGTTCACCCTCATTGGCTGAACAGCACACGTGACCCGGCCGTCGCCCGGTAAATTCAAACCCGTTAGTCTCGCCGCGCATCGGCCACCTCGGCGCTCAGGTGCACGTGCAAACTATGGACACGCGCATTGGCCTCCAGTTGTTTGTATTTGGCGTGAGCAGCGTTGCTCGCGCCGTCGCATCCACTATGGAAGCGGCCTTTCTGCAGCATTACCGCCCTGGGGTATTAAGGGGTGAGTTGCTGTGTGGGTAGTGGCTGTTCTTGGCCATGTTTTGCAGGCATTACCGCCCTGGGGTATTCAGGGGTGAGCTGGGCTGCGGGCAGTGGCTGTTCTTGGCCATGTTTTGCTGGCATTACCACCCTGGGGTATTCAGGGGTGAGCTGGGCTGCGGGCAGTGGCTGTTCTTGGCCATGTTTTGCAGGCATGGTCCCTTGTTGAATGGAGGTGCCCATTATTTCAGCAAGTTCTCTTTCCAGAGTATCAAAGCTTTGATCAATAGCTTGTTCCATATCTTGCATAATCCGTCTGGTTATCAGTTGTATGTAATCAGCATAATTTGTACTAGTTGTTGCCTCCTGTTGCACCCTCCCGGTCTGCGGACGCGTATCATCCCTTTTAGCCGGCAAAACAGGCGTTGCAGTGAGAATCTGTGGTATCTGAGGCATTTTGCCTCTGCTGGCAGGCGGATTATTTTCACAGCAACACTACTCCGGGCTCAACAAAGGCTCTGTCCACAGCTGGTAGGTCCCACAGCATGGGCACCAGCATGTACTAATGGCAGTGACAGGGTTAAGGGGTCAGTCCCTCCTATGGCCAAAGTGTACTAATGGCAGTGACATGGTTAAGGGGTCAGTCCTTCCTAGGGGCAAAGTGTACTAATGGCAGTGACGTGGTTAAGGGGTCAGTCCCTCCTAGGAACAAAGTGTACTAATGGCAGTGACGTGGTTAAGGGGTCAGTCCCTCCTAGGGGCAAAGTGTACTAATGGCAGTGACATGGTTAAGGGGTCAGTCCCTCCTAGGGGCAAAGTGTACTAAAGGCAGTGACGTGGTTAAGGGGTCAGTCCCTCCTAGGGGCAAAGCGTACTAATGGCAGTGACATGGTTAAGGGGTCAGTCCCTCCTATGGCCAAAGTGTACTAATGGCAGTGACATGGTTAAGGGGTCAGTCCCTCCTAGGAACAAAGTGTACTAATGGCAGTGACGTGGTTAAGGGGTCAGTCCCTCCTAGGGGCAAAGTGTACTACTGGCAGTGACATGGTTAAGGGGTCAGTCCCTCCTAGGGGCAAAGTGTACTACTGGCAGTGACATGGTTAAGGGGTCAGTCCCTCCTAGGGGCAAAGTGTACTAATGGCAGTGACATGGTTAAGGGGTCAGTCCCTTCTAGGGGCAAAGTGTACTAATGGCAGTGACATGGTTAAGGGGTCAGTCTCTCCTAGGGGCAAAGTGTACTAATGGCAGTGACGTGGTTAAGGGGTCAGTCTCTCCTAGGGGCAAAGTGTACTAATGGCAGTGACGTGGTTAAGGGGTCAGTCCCTTCTAGGGGCAAAGTGTACTAATGGCAGTGACATGGTTAAGGGGTCAGTCTCTCCTAGGGGCAAAGTGTACTAATGGCAGTGACGTGGTTAAGGGGTCAGTCTCTCCTAGGGGCAAAGTGTACTAATGGCAGTGACGTGGTTAAGGGGTCAGTCCCTCCTAGGGGCAAAGTGTACTAATGGCAGTGACAGGGTTAAGGGGTCACATCTGGGAGACTGATGCATTTAACCCAAATCTGACACCTATAAGTATGTTAAATAATGTTTAAAGTTATTATGTAAACAGGACGAGCTGCCAGATGGGAGTGGCTTGATTCCCTGAGCCTGCTCCCTTTTATCTGATATCAACCAGAGATTGCACAGGCAAAACCTCCCTCCCATCACCTATATTTATTTATTTATTTATAACATGTGTTACCAGGAAGTAATACATTGAGAGTTACCTCTCGTTTTCACGTATGTCCTGGGCACAGAGTAAAACAAATAATACATGGTTACAAGTACAGTTACATAAGTGAGCAGGGTTATACATTATATACAAGACATTGCGTGCACAGTAAGAGATAATATATATTATGGGCGTATGAAACAGTTACAGACCAGATTAAAATGTGAGACAGCCTTAGATTTGAAAGAATTTAGACTGGTGGTGGATGTGAGAGTCTCTGGTAGGTTTATATCTATATCGCCTCCCTAATCATCCCCCCCCCCCCCCGCCCCCCCGAGGCACCACGAAAAAATGACACTGAAATAACAAAGAAACCCGAATCTTTGCTTTTAGCACCGATTGATAACATTACCGACATAAAGGTTGTTTGTCAATTTAAACCAAAAACAGAAACACTGCCCTTATTTCCCAGGACCCCCCCCCCCTCCAACCCTGCAATGCTGCATCTTGGCCACAAGAGGCTCTCTTCGTGGTGCTCAGACCCCGCATGTAAATATATATATATATACACACACACACACACACACTATTACCGCTGCCAGGGACACTAAGTTTAAATGCCCCGGGAGGGGTTCTCGGATTTGACTTGGTAGCAGCACGGAGCTGGGTGACCCCGCTGGGCAGATTTGGGGTAAGGATCGCCCCCCACCTCCCCCGGCTGTTTCTCCCTTTCTTTTCGGCTCAGCCTTCCTCCCCCCTCCTCCTCTTCCTCCTCCCACTCCCCCCTGCCTCCCTCGCTCTGCTCTCGCCTGGCGATGAAAAGCTGCCTCTGCATGAAAAGGAGGGCTGGATTCCCACGCGTAACAGTTAAGTGTCCGCAGCCCCCCCCCCCGACTCTTATCCCCCCCCCCCGGCTAACATGTATATATTATTTACCCTTTCCTAATAGGGGGGAGGGGGTACACATTAAGGGGGTTTATTTTTGATCTTATTTCGGGGGGGGGGGGGGGGTGGGGTTCCCGCACGGATTTTAGCAGGCCGGAAATGATCGCGTTTCAAGGGCTTGTTATTTTTTTTAACCCCTTATGAGCCGGAGTGCAGAGCTCACCCCTGTCCCGCGCGTAAGGGGTTAATCCGCAGACACTCCCCCCCCCCCCCCCCCCCCTGTGGTTTGTGGTTCTTCGGTTCATGCTGTGTCTTTCTCCGTACCCCCCCTTCCCTTCAGGGGGCTGTGGGGGTTTTCTTTTATTTTTGGGGTCTCTACCTGTATGTATAATGGGGGTGGGGGGGGCTGTAGTGCCGACACAGGACGTAGCGCGGTACTGTGGATAACGAAATGCTTTTATTTGTGCGAGCTTGCGAGATACACTGATCTCTTCTTCCGGCGATGTTACAATGAATGAAGCAAGCAAGGTTTTTACTTACAAACAGGCAGTGAGTGTGTGTGTGTGTGTATATATTTATATTTATTTATATCCCTCTGTTGATGAGCGGGGTGTTAGGAAATGTTATGATCCGTTTGTCAGTCTGTATTTTTAATAACAATAACATGGGGTTTGCAGGACTGGGAGATAATTAATTATGGAGGTGCAGGCTTCCTTCTGTATAACAGGGCCTACTGTCTCTCTGTCTCTCTCTCTCTCTCCATTTTACAGTAAGTGTATGCATATATACAGTAATGTTGTTCATTTGAGATTGGGAATTACAGTAAAGCACAGAGAAAAAACAAGGCTTAATATCTTTTTAAATAATATATATTTGTGCATGTTTAACATTTTACATACAGTACACTCCATTCATTGCACATGTGTGTATATAATGATTTCAAATGTTTAAAATTGTATGTACATCATTTTATGTGTGTATACATATTTATTTTCTATATCAGATAAATGTTTAAAATTGGTTGTATATATTATAGTGTGTGTGTGTGTGTGTGTGTGTGTGTGTACTAAACTTTTTCTTTCTTAATATATCATAGAATGAGATATTTGGGGAGGTCTTCTCGATGTATGGCCGGCCCCTCTAACAAGGCCGTTTGTAATTACAGCAACTTGTATTTATTCTTCATGAGGAAAGGTATATCCTATTCAGACAGAGAAAAAAAAAAGTGTCACAAATGACATCACATCTTAAAGATGGCTGCTTCCTGTGTCACAAGTGACATCACAGATACAACAAGGCTGCCTCCCAGCTCCTAACAGTTGGAGTGCTAGGGGGGGTGGGTGGCACATTTTTTTGACCCTCTTGGAGCAGTGGGGTTAAAAGTGCTGCCTGCATCCACGCAGAGACCACCTGACTAACCGCAGCTGAGTTTACCCCTTATACTAACGCTACCCCCCTACCCTAAAACCCCTTAATACTAACACTACCCCCTACCATAAAATAAATATTTCCTTTCCTTCCCTAAAAATGACAATCCCTGTTTAGGGAGGGAGCGGCTGTTAAGGGGAATTCTTTTTAAATTGAGCGCAGAATTGTCTCACAAGTCACCGCAAGTTTTAACCTGTAGGAGCCCGGAGCCCGGAGCCCGGCGTAATAACGTTACTCAAAAAATAAAAAATAAACTTCTTAAAGGAGCCAGTCCCTTCACAGGACACAAACGAGTTAATCAGTGACTTTGTGGCAGCAATCCCAGGCAGTTGGGTTAGGCTGCGTCCAGGGTGCCTTCTTGCTTGCTTGCTGAGGGAAAGCGGGTGCTTTCCCTGGCCTTGGTCCGCGCGCCGTCCCGGGGCGTGTTGGGGGGCGGGCAAGTGACGTCACGGAGCTGGTTCGCCCTCATTGGGCGAACCGCTCACGTGACCGGCCCTGCGCTCCGGCAAGCGGGAAAATTTAAAATTACCTAAGACCTGCGCTTCCGCAAGCGCGCGGAAGCGTAGGCGAGCCCCTACTAAAGCCGCTCTCATTGCGGATGTAGCGGCTCAGTGCCGAGTGGAAGCGCGCCTCCGCCCGCAAGCACTAAACATGGACGCGGCCTTACCTGGAGCGTATCAATGTGCCCCCACTCCCTGCCAGCCAGGTGGGTTTGGCAGCGGCAATCCAAGGGTGGACCGGCTGTCCACTAGACTAACTATTACCCCATATAACCGCTCCCTATAACTCCTCCTATTACCCCATATAACCGCTCTATAACTCCTCCTATTACCCCATATAATCGCTCCCTATAACTCCTCCTATTACTCCATGTAACCTCTCCCTATAACTCCTCCTATTACCCCATATAACCGCTCCCTATAACTCCTATTACTCCATATAACCTCTCCCTATAACTCCTATTACCCCATATAACCGCTCCCTATAACTCCTATTACTCCATATAACCTCTCCCTATAACTCCTCCTATTACTCCATATAACCTCTCCCTATAACTCCTCCTATTACCCCATATAACCGCTCCCTATAACTCCTCCTATTACCCCATATAACCGCTCCCTATAACTCCTATTACTCCATATAACCTCTCCCTATAACTCCTCCTATTACTCCATATAACCTCTCCCTATAACTCCTCCTATTACTCCATATAACCTCTCCCTATAACTCCTCCTATTACTCCATATAACCTCTCCCTATAACTCCTCCTATTACTCCATATAACCTCTCCCTATAACTCCTCCTATTACTCCATATAACCTCTCCCTATAACTCCTCCTATTACTCCATATAACCTCTCCCTATAACTCCTCCTATTACTCCATATAACCGCTCCCTATAACTCCTATTGCCACATTTAACCGCTCCCTATAACTCCTCCTATTACTCCATATAACCTCTCCCTATAACTCCTCCTATTACCCCAAAGAATCGCTCCCTATAACTCCTTCTATTACCCCTTATAACCTCTCCCTATAACTTCTCCTATTACTCCATATAACCTCTCCCTATAACTCCTCCAGGATGGGCTGCAGGTGAGCTCCTGCAGGATAGCCAGGATGGCCTTAGACCCAGGGGTTGGTGGCTGTGAGTTGGAGATGGAAGTAGGAGAGGCCGCAGGCTGCAGCAGTGATGTAGGCCTTGGTGAGGCTGAATGCAAGGTACAGGAGAGTTTGGAGAGAAAGGAAGGGGCAGAACAGAATCTGCTTAAAAAAGAAGAGAAGCGAGCTTTATTGAAGAAGTATAACAGGAAGGTAGAAGAATTGGAAATAGAAAATATTAAGTTAAAGAGATGTCGTGGTCGTGAGGTAGACACGCGCAAGAAGCAAATAAATCATCTGCATGTTGAATTAACCCGGTTGGAGGTTGAGATTGCTAAAATAACAGGGGTTCCAGTCAGACAGAAACGTTCCCTTTTAAAAACTATTGAAATGCTAACCCACAGTGCTGAACAGGGTGCTGAGCAAAGTGCCAAGCAGGGTGCAGAACAAGACGCAGATTCATATTGTGGAAACGGTAGCCAAAACCCCATTAAATGCTCACAAGAAAAGATAAGTTTGGTGACGCCTACAAGAAGTGGGAGAGAAACTAGATCCCAGAACAAGTCTGCAAAGTCTAAAGATAAAACAGAGAACTTATCCCAGGAAAATTCTGATTCAGATCCTGACAGTTTAATTCCACCAACTGCCAAGAAAACCCCAAAGGGTAAAGTTGCAAAAAAAAAAGAAAGCAAAGGACCGGAAGCTAAAGGTTTCCACAGGAGAAGGTAACAGCCCTGTAATAGGGTCCAAAGACTTCAGGGAAGGGGACTCACCTCAGGGTGTATCAGACTGTGAGCAAGGATCTGTTCCAGAGCTTCGAGCATCCCAGGGGTTAATAGCAGAAGCGGCAGAAGATCTGATTAAAAGACCATTGCATGCAAAGAAAGCAGCAGACACCTGTGATGTTGGGTTATCTCAGACTCCCACGCTGGGAGAAGTTAAAGAAATTACAAAGAAATCTGGAGAGTGCAAAGCAAGAACCTAGAAACTGTGAGAGGTTTTCAGCTGGAAATGGAGTTTGTGTCTGAGAGCAGTGAGCCAGAGAACCCATGCTCACCTGGACTTACAGAACCACACCCCTGCTTATTAGCTGGTCCTGGGATTCAGAACTCTGAGAGAGGAGAACAGCAGGTGGTAATTAGCAGCAATGGAGACTGCATTAACCCTGTAGTGCCTGGGAGTGAAGTTAAGGTTGTAGAGACAAAGTGCTGCTCCTATCCAAACAGTTCCTGATAGAGTGGCCCAATCAGAAGATGGGGTAAGGCAAAGTAATGGCATCAAGGCAACCCCAGTTCACACAGCACCCCCTTCAGCCTGGAGTGGGAGATCCTTTGTGAGCGCTGTGACCAGAAATGCACAACCTTTAAAAAGGAGGAACGTGGTAAAATTGAGATATAAGGGTGCAGAGGAGATGAAGCCTGACAGGATTTTTGTAGGAAAACATCTATTGAAAGAATCTTTGGGCTTCAGTGCAGATGACATTTATGCCCTTATCCATGTTCCAGGTTCATGCGAATACGATGTCAGCTTTAAGAGACCTCAGGCTCTGGACTATTTCTGGACAAAATATGAGAGTCTTAAAAATTCAGAATTATGGAAGTCCTTTGCTGCTATTCCTGTGTCCAAACCGGAAACAAAGTCGGTGACAATTCTCTTCAGACACGAATCAGTCCCAATATCAGATATTCTGATATGGCTTGGCAGACAATGCGAAGTACTGGCTCCACCTACAAGGATTATGGACTCGGAAGAAATTTGGGTTGGAGGTTGGAAGGTGCAAGTCAGACTTTGGCGACATGGCAATGTTACAAAGCATTTGCCCAACTCCTTCATAGGAAGAGAAAAAGGAAATTGTTTTTACTATGGGCAGCCAACCTTGTGCCATAGATGTGGTTCAGCCAGACATTTAAGCATGTCTTGTGATGTTCTAAAATGCAACTTGTGCCACTCCTTGGGCCACGAGAGGGCAAGTTGTACAAACATCAGATGTAATTTATGCGATAAGTTTGGACATTCATACACGAATTGCGCAGAAGCCTGGCATAATATTTCAAAAGTATGGGAGCAGGAAGTGGACTTCGAAGACAATGAAGCACTTTACGACCGGGCCCTGAAAGTTGCAGACAGAATATGTCTGCATCCGCCTGCAGATGGGGTTGGTCTGGTTCAGCCTAGGGATGGCGCTTGCTTAGATCCTCCTGGGGACGGAGCTTGTCCTGGACCATCTGTGGATGCAGTTTGCCCAGATACTCTTACAGAAAAAACAATTATTGTGAGTGTAAACAAAGCCCAGGAAATGTCAGAAGACCCCTTAGAAGGAATCTCCTCAAATCTACTCCCAGCAGGGGAACAATCTGGGGAATCAGATGATCCTACTTTGATGGAAACCCAAGTGAGGGAAAATAATAATAAAGAAAAAGAAAGTGAGCAGCTTTGGGCACAGGGGAAAAGGAAAAGGAAGAAGAGCATGGTGAAAAAACTTGGAGGGACTCTTCGACGTCCTGCAGGTCCCGCTGTTAAAGTTCCTCAGGTAGCTATGAAAAAACTTTTTTCTGCTCTCAGAAAGGATTGGGGGTCAAGAGCTGAGGACTCCGACGATGTAGAGGAACTTTGCTTATCCGAAGAGGAACATACTATGGATGTTTCCAGAGAGACAGACTCGGACATGATCCCACCTTCAGTGACCGTCAAGAGGTTTGGGTCATTGGGGGATAATGTGGGGAAAAAGAAAAAGTAATACCGTGTGTTTTTTTTGTTTTGTTTTTTGGGGGGGGGCTTAATGTTTGTTCATTAATCCTTTAAAGGTATCACCTAATAATATCATAGTTAAGGCTTTTATTTAGTTTCAATTAAAATGTGTATAAAAGGAATGTGAAGTTGCTGTTGAGGAGTAAGGTGGAACAAATGCTGAGTTAATATTGATATAATATAAGTTTGTACATAATGAGCAGTTTTTGTTTGAAATGATTTTCTATGGAATGGAATGTTGGAATTTGTTTTCAATAAAAAGAGTTCCTCCAGGATGGGCTGCAGGTGAGCTCCTGCAGGGGAGCCAGGATGGCCTTAGACCCAGGGGTTGGTGGCTGTGTGTTGGAGATGGAAGTAGGAGAGGCTGCAGGCTGCAGCAGTGTTGTAGGCCTTGGTGAGGCTGAATGCAAGGTACAGGAGAGTTTGGAGAGAAAGGAAGGGGCAGAACAGAGTCTGCTTAAGAAAGAAGAGAAGCGAGCTTTATTGAAGAAGTATAACAGGAAGGTAGAAGAATTGGAAATAGAAAATATCGAATTAAAGAGATGTCGTGGTCGTGAGATAGACGTGCGCAATAAGCAAATAAATCATCTGCATGTTGAATTAACCCGGTTGGAGGTTGAGATTGCTAAAATAACAGGGGTTCCAGTCAGACAGAAACGTTCCCTTTTAAAAACTATTGAAATGCTAACCCACAGTGCTGAACAGGGTGCTGAGCAAAGTGCCAAGCAGGGTGCAGAGCGGGGCGCAGAGCAAAATGCTGAGCAGGGTGCCGAACAGGGTGCAGAACAAGGCGCAGATTCATATTGTGGAAACGGAAGCCAAAACCCCATTAAATGCTCACAAGAAAAGATAAGTTTGGTGAAGCATACAAGAAGTGGGAGAGAAACTAAATCCCAGAACAAGTCTGCAAAGTCTAAAGATAAAACAGAGAACTTATCCCAGGAAAATTCTGATTCAGATCCTGACAGTTTAATTCCACCAACTGCCAAGAAAACCCCAAAGGGTAAAGTTGCAAAAAAAAAAGAAAGCAAAGGACCGGAAGCTAAAGGTTTCCACAGGAGAAGGTACCAGCCCTGTAATAGGGTCCAAAGACTTCAGGGAAGGGGACTCACCTCAGGGTGTATCAGACTGTGAGCAAGGATCTGTTCCAGAGCTTCCAGCATCCCAGGGGTTAATAGCAGAAGCGGCAGAAGATCTGATTAAAAGACCATTGCATGCAAAGAAAGCAGCAGACACCTGTGATGTTGGGTTATCTCAGACTCCCACGCTGGGAGAAGTTAAAGAAATTACAAAGAAATCTGGAGAGCAGCAAAGCAAGAACCTAGAAACTCTGAGAGGAGATCAGCTGGAAATTGAGTTTGTGCCTGAGAGCAGTGAGCCAGAGAACCCATGCTCACCTGGACTTACAGAACCACCCCCATGCTTATTAGCTGGTCCTGGGATTCAGAACTCTGAGAGAGGAGAACAGCAGGTGGTAATTAGCAGCAATGGAGACTGCATTAACCCTGTAATGCCTGGCAGTGAAGTTAAGGTTGTAGAGACTGAAAGTGCTGCTCCTATCCAAACAGTTCCTGATAGAGTGGCCCAATCAGAAGATGGGGTAAAGCAAAGTAATGGCATCAAGGTAACCCCAGTTCATACAGCACCCCCTTCAGCCTGGAGTGGGAGATCCTTTGTGAGCGCTGTGACCAGAAATGCACAACCTTTAAAAAGGAGGAACGTGGTAAAATTGAGATATAAGGGTGCAGAGGAAATGAAGCCTGATAGGATTTTTGTAGGAAAACATCTATTGAAAGAATCTTTGGGCTTCAGTGCAGATGACATTTACGCCCTTATCCATTTTCCAGGTTCATGCGAATACGATGTCAGCTTTAAGAGACCTCAGGCTCTGGACTATTTCTGGACAAAATATGAGAGTCTTAAAAATTCAGAATTATGGAAGTCCTTTGCTGCTATTCCTGTGTCCAAACCGGAAACAAAGTCGGTGACAATTCTCTTCAGACACGAATCAGTCCCAATATCAGATATTCTGATATGGCTTGGCAGACAATGCGAAGTTCTGGCTCCACCTACAAGGATTATGGACTCGGAAGAAATTTGGGTTGGAGGTTGGAAGGTGCAAGTCAGACTTTGGCGACATGGCAATGTTACAAAGCATTTGCCCAACTCCTTCTTCATAGGAAGAGAAAAAGGAAATTGTTTTTACTATGGGCAGCCAACCTTGTGCCATAGATGTGGTTCAGCCAGACATTTAAGCATGTCTTGTGATGTTCTAAAATGCAACTTGTGCCACTCCTTGGGCCAAGAGAGGGCAAGTTGTACAAACATCAGATGTAATTTATGCGATAAGTTTGGACATTCATACACGAATTGCGCAGAAGCCTGGCATAATATTTCAAAAGTATGGGAGCAGGAAGTGGACTTCGAAGACAATGAAACACTTTACGACCGGGCCCTGAAAGTTGCAGACAGAATATGTCTGGATCCGCCTGCAGATGGGGTTGGTCTGGTTCAGCCTAGTGGTGGTGCTTGCTTAGATCCTCCTGGGGACGGAGCTTGTCCTGGACCACCTGTGGATGCAGTTTGCCCAGATACTCTTACAGTAAAAACAATTATTGTGAGTGTAAACAAGGCTCAGGAAATGTCAGAAGACCCCTTAGAAGGATCCTCCTCAAATCTACTCCCAGCAGGGGAACAATCTGGAGAATCAGATGATCCTACTTTGATGGAAACCCAAGTGAGGGAAAATAATAATAAAGAAAAAGAAAGTGAGCAGATTTGGGCACAGGGGAAAAGGAAGAAGAGCATGGTAAAAAAAACTTGGAGGGACTCTTCGACGTCCTGCAGGTCCCGCTGGTAAAGTTCCTCAGGTAGCTATGAAAAACCGTTTTTCTGCTCTCAGAAAGGATTGGGGGTCAAGAGCTGAGGACTCCGACGATGTAGAGGAACTTTGCTTATCCGAAGAGGAACATACTATGGATGTTTCCAGAGAGACAGACTCGGACATGATCCCACCTTCAGTGACCGTCAAGAGGTTTGGGTCATTGGGGGATAATGTGGGGAAAAAGAAAAAGTAATACCGTGTGTTTTTTTTGTTTTGTTTTTTGGGGGGGGGCTTAATGTTTGTTCATTAATCCTTTAAAGGTAGCAGCTATTAATGTTACAGATAAGGCTTTTATTTAGTTTCAATTAAAATGTGTATAAACGGAATGTGAAGTTGCTGTTGAGGAGAAAGGTTGGTACACACGCTGAGTTAATATTGATATAATATAAGTTTGTACATAATGAGCAGTTTTTGTTTGAAATGGTTTTCTATGAAATGTAACGTTGGAATTTTTTTTCAATAAAAAGAGTTCCTCCTATTACTCCATATAACCTCTCCCTATAACTCCTCCTATTACTCCATATAACCGCTCCCTATAACTCCTCCTATTACCCCATATAACCCCTCTCTATAACTCCTCCTATTACCCCATATAACCCCATATAACCTCTCCCTAAAACCCCTCCCTATAACTCCTCCTATTACCCCATATAACCCCTCCATATAACTCCTATTACCCCATATAACCGCTCCCTATAACTCCTATTACTCCATATAACCTCTCCTTATAACTCCTCCTATTACCCCATATAACCGCTCCCTATAACTCCTCCTATTGCCCCATATAACTGCTCCCTAAAACTCCTCCTATTGCCCCATATAACCCCGCCCTATAAAGCCCCCTATTACTCTTTATACCATCTTCCTATAACTCCTACAATTAACCCATATAACCGCTCCCTATAACTCCTCCTATTACCCCATATAACCGTTCCTTATAACTCCTCCCATTGCCCCATATTACTGTGCATCTTGGACTGTACTTTTCCTATTACCCCATAACCGCACACGCGGGGGGACACAGTAGCGGACCCCTTAATACGCTGACACTACGAGACGCAGAATAGGAATAAATCTATTCGTATTCATTTTGCCCCTAAGTCGCCATGCTGATTTGTAGGCTCAGTCTGCCTCCACTTTGAATAAAGCACCTTTTTATTGTCACTGAGAGTTTACTGAACTGGAACCGGATGCGGGACACTTTGAATAGTTCCTGTTTTTGTGTTTTTGCTGTAAACTCCCATCTGCCTTTTCTTCTCTTGTTCCCTGCAGAGAATGTGGGACATCAAAGCTGGGCTCTGGAATTTTAAGGGGTCGGTCCCTCCAAGGGGCAAAGTGTACTAATGGCAGTGACATGGTTAAGGGGTCAGTCCCTCCTAGGGGCAAAGTGTACTAATGGCAGTGACCGGGTTAAGGGGTCAGTCCCTCCTAGGGGCAAAGTGTACTAATGGCAGTGACACGGTTAAGGGGTCAGTCCCTCCTTGGGGCAAAGAGTACTAATGGCAGTGACAGGGTTAAGGGGTCAGTTCCTTCTAGGAGC
Organism: Ascaphus truei; assembly: GCF_040206685.1. Lineage (NCBI taxonomy): Eukaryota > Metazoa > Chordata > Amphibia > Anura > Ascaphidae > Ascaphus > Ascaphus truei. Next base: position 26,864,430 of record NC_134503.1, read on the forward strand.
AAAGTGTACTACTGGCAGTGACAGGGTTAAGCGGTGTTTCATCCAGACCCTATAACTTCCAATAACGTGAGGGTAATTATGTCTTGGTGAATAATAGAGTCTGGAGAGAGATCTAACTCCATTGCTACGGATACTAACTGCACAGGGCACTCTCCCTAACTACAAAACAACTAACTGGGACAGGACAATATTAATATACTTATCTAAACTCTGAGACCTATTTACTGGACTTCACTGTGAGGCTCCTCCAACGGCCACTCCGAGAAACCTGCTGCTAGGATCTCCAGCCAGGCTATTTATACCCCGATAGTGACATCATCATGCATAAAGTGGGAGTGGCTTCCTTCCTGCCACTTGACTCTACACCAGTAGCGGCCAACTGCAGTCGTCAAGGGCCACCAACAAATCCGTGTTTATTTTCTCGATATCCCTGCTTCAGCACAGGTGGCTGAATCAGTGGCTCAGTCAACGACTGCACCACCTGTGCTGAAGCAGGGATATCCTGAATACCTGACCTGTTGTTTTCCCTCGAGGACTGGAGTTGTCCGCCTCTTCTCTAAGTCCAGCCTTGTTAAGTGACCTAAAGCCTTCGCGTGCCGACCCTTTCGGTCTTTACTCCACCTAAAAAAAGGGTCTGACAAACAGTCTGACCACCAAATGACTTTAGATAACGATAGTAAAAACCCTCCTAGGGGTGACGTATTTGTAAACTATTTGTTAGTCAGTTTGTACACAGGGTGAGCGGAGACTTGGGAGGGGTTTGATTTTCCTTTTGACTGACCAGTCACTGTGTTACAGAGTTTGTACAGGCAATGCCCCTTCTCTCCCCTTATCTCTATTGGCTCTCTGACAAAGCACAGGGGTGAATAAGGGTAAAGAAAACACTGTGCTGACAAAACCCACCCCCATTCCTAGACCCCCGGAGAAATTAAACTTGTAAATTCCCAAATAAGCCAAATCTTTGCTTTTAGTGCAGTTGGATTGGTTTAAGGAGGTTAAAGCTGCAGTTCAAGCTTTTTTTTTTTTTCATTCAATATGTGCATCAATACAATCTGCTCACTGACAAGTGATTAGCTAAATTGCTGATCGATCCGTTCTCCTGTAATCGATCGGCGGGGGGATCACTAAATGCATCTTGGGTAATCTTCTGCTGCACTGACAGCCAAAGTTCTGTGAGGAAGGTCATGTGACCAGGCAGGCACTACATTCAATTGGTTCCCTGCTCGAGAGGGCAGGGCTCAAAAAGGTGAGGCTGTTTCAGAAGGGGAAGGGAATGTGACTTTGTAAATGGTTGCTATAGGAACAAAAATGCCTGTTACATTAGAATACATAAAAAGTGTCTTTACAATTGTTTTATTTTTTAAATGCTACAAGTATTTTCTCATAGTACAGATCTGATGAATTTACAAAAATACACATGTAGGATAGTGCTTGAACTGCAGCTTTAAGTAGATTGTTAAATTATTAATAAGAGGTTGTTTTTTTGAGGGGGGGGTGGGCTCAGGGAGATTGGACTTTTAATACCCCTCCTGGGTTTAAATCTACAAACCTTTCCACAGCGACTTTACCTGCCGGACGATAATAATACACTGAGTAATACAGTACTGTTAATGATCTTCTCTTATATACTGTAGGTGCAGCGCTGTACATAGGCGTTTCTTTGTACCGCAGAGCTTACAATCTAATGGTTCTGGAGACAAAGTGACTTTTTCCGGCACTACACCAGACACACCTTCAAAGGCCAGTGGGGTTACCCCTGCTGTAGTTGTTACGTGGATCCTAATAGCTGTCTCCCCCCATCTCTTTGTAGGGTCACCATATAATGCCCGAGGTCAGGGACCTCTCGGACGCCCAGCCAGACGCATCCATGGATCCCATAACCGGAGTGGGCGTTGTTGCTTCCCGGAACCGCGCCCCCGCGGCGTACGATGTGGTAGGTGCGGAGAGAGCGACTTGGTTTGTACCGTCTCACGGAAACGTGCGCGAGGAGTTCATGAAGGGCTTTGAATGTGCACTTTGTGTGGGTCACATTTAAGATGGCTACCGCCGGAATGTGTTCCAACCCTTTATTAAATGCATCCAATTTGTATACCCAGACTTAAATATTCATTATGTTCCCACACACAACTGTGTGACTGTATAGTGTATGCGTGTGTAATATATATAGCTCTATCGCTCTATCGCTCTATCTCTATATCGAACAGCTGGCACTCCAATACAGCTCATTTAGGTGTGTGTGTGTGTGTGTGTCTCTAAATTTGGCACTCCCCTAATTAGGAACAGAAGGGGCGGGCTCATGGCCTATACCTATCCCTGATAGGCTTACACAGGCCATGAGTCATCACCTTACTTCTGTCCATCATAGAGGAGCATGGGTGGGGGTCACAAGCCCATAAGATTAACCCCTTACAGCCTGCAGCTAGCAGGACATGCATAACAGGTCGGGGACCGATAGGCTGACAGACATACCCTGTTACATATATTTCATAATGGGCTGGGAATATGCCTTTTAACCCCTTCACTGCAGTGTGTGTGTGTGTGTGTGTGTATTACACACACACACACACACACACCATATATATGCACCATGCAGAGTAATATGTTGCATGCCTCTCTAGCAGTCGAGGGGTTAAGAAGTCCAAGTGCCAGGTTATTTTTTATTATCTTGTATAAACAGTGATTGTGCGAATGATAAGGACAGTGTACAGGTGTTTTACTACTGTAGCAGTGACTGATAATGTGTGTTTGTGTGTGTGTTACTAGCAGTGACTGGTAAGGACAGTGACAAAGTGTTGAAGCGTACATTGATATTATAAAGAACATTTACGAGAACAGCAGAGCAACCATTAGATTACATATAGATACAAGCAAGATAAGGATCAGCACGGGAGTGCGGCAGGGAGACACCGTGACACCAGGATCAGCAAGGGAGTGCGACAGGGAGACATCGTGTCACCAGGATCAGTAAGGGAGTGCAGCAGGGAGACACCGTGACACCAGGATCAGCAAGGGAGTGCGGCAGTGAGGCACCATGTCACCAAAGCTTGTCACAGCAACACTTTTTTTGTTTTGTTCAAGACTTTGGATTGGGATGAAATAGAAATCAGAATCAACTGTGAATAGTCGAGTCCCCTACGATTTGCAGATGACATGGTTATTTTTGACCAAGCCCAGAAGACCTCTAGCAACAAATTGGAGAAGTCGCTGAAGTAAGAATGTGGCCCCCATATGAATCTCAGCGAGACCAAAGAGATGTTCAATACATGTGTCACCTCTGCAAAGATTGATATAAATGGAATAGAACCAAAAGAAGAAGTGGAAGACAGTGTCTACCTACGTATGTATCTACCTTGGCCGGTAAGTAACAATGGATGGGGACCTTTTGAATTAAATCTATAGGAGAATGAAGATGGGATGAAGCGTATTTGGAAGCAAGACAATCTTTCATGGGAACCTTCCCCTGAGCCTCGAGCAGCGGCGGATTTCCAAATCTGCCGCCCCTAAGCACTTGCCTGTGTCTGCCGCCTCCTTGGTGCCGCCCCCCTGCTCCTTTTAAATCCCGGCATCTAATGACGCCGCAACATCACCCACGTGAAGTCGTACGGCGGCCCATTGCCATGGAAACGCGACGCTGTTTGATGTCACAGTGGGGGCGTCCGCAGCGTCATTTGACGCCAGGATTCCAAAGGAGCAGGATGGCGGCAGAAGGGAGGCGGCAGACACAGGCAAGTGCCTTCCCATTAGGTCCGAGAGGCCCGACAACGCGGCGCAATTTATATGGGGGAGGACATTTTTGCCGCCACCAAATTTTGCTGCTTTAGGCCCGGGCCTAATGGGAAATCAGACACTGCTCAAGAGGAAAGTTTTCGACAAGTGTACCCTGCCCGTGCTCACATACGGATGTGACACCTGGACCCTATAAGCAAAGATAATACAAAAGCTTCAGACAATGCAAAGAAGTATAGAGTGATGCATGCTGGGTATTACCTGAAGAGACAGGAAGAAGAATGAATGGGTTGTGAAATCAACCAAAGTCTGTGACATAATCACAAGGGTGAAGAAATTAAAATGGACAAAACAAAATGGCCATTCTTGGACAACGATGGTCCTCGACTGGTTTCCAAGGGAAATGAAAAGACCAAGACTGCCACCAAAGGTGAGGTGGGAGGATTGAATCAGAAAGTGTTTTGGCAACGTGTGGAGAAGAGAGGGCTGGGGCTGTTACCGCAGTTCCTGGGAGATCATTGGGGAGGCTTCATCCAGCAGTGAGGAGACAAGGGCTGAACAAGATGATTATAGATAGATTAGATAGATCTATAATCTTCTTCAGCCCTTGTCTCCCCACGGCAGGATGAAGCCTCCCCAATGATCTCCCAGGTACTGCGGTTACAGCCTCTTCTCCACGGCACTCCAACACATTTCCTGATTTCATCCTCCTACGTTACTTTTATTTTCGTCGTCGTCTTTGGTCTTTTAAGCTCTCTTGGAATCCAGTCTAGTACCATCGTTGTCCAATGATGGTAATTTCTTCTTGCGATATGTCCAGCCCGTCGCCATTTATTATTTTTTCTATCTCTTTGGGTAATACCCAGCATACATCTCTCCATACTTCTTTGCATTGTCTGATGCTTCTGAATTATCTACACATTTAGAGTCCTAGTTTCACATCCATACGTGAGCTCAGTCACAATTCCCTGGTCGAAAACTTCCTTCTTAAAGCACAGTGGAAAGTTCCCTTGAAATATTGTCTTGTTTCTTCCAAATGCCTCCATCCCATCTTCATTCTCCCCATCCATTGTTATTGGCCGACCAAGGTAGAGATAGTCTTCGACTTGTTCTATTCCATTTATTTCGATCTTTGCAGAGGTGACACCTTTGGTTGAACATCTCTGGTCTCGCTGAGATTCATAAGGAGGCCACATTCTTACATGCTACATGCTTTTAGGGGCAGCTGGCATGGCGCATGGTCGGTCCCCACCCTGCCAGCAATTCCCACCCACCCGTCTCTGTTTTGCGTATATTGTGGTTGTTATCGTTTTGAAGTTTATTATGAATAAAAAATAAAAGAAATTTAAGAAGTATGAGAATAAGGATTGAAGTTCCTTGATGGAGGGGAGATAAGTCTCTGTTTTGTTACCCATAAGGGGTCAAAGTGTTGTGGTGGTTGTTGCCTCTGTCGCGGTGGCTGTTGGGGGTTGTGTGCTTATTCTTGCCAGAAGGGGCTCAGTACTTGGTAAAGCCAGGTGGGGCTCATTTAAATGTGAGTTCTGGGTGCCCACTCGCGTCACGTGGGCCCAGCTTGGGTGTCACGGGTCATCGGTTCAATGACCTTTAACCCTTTTTGGACGAGCGCTCTAGCAGGGGTAGCACTTACCAATTATTTAATGGTTAAATAAAAAGCATGGCCTTGAACCTCCCAGACCTTGTCTTGTCGTTATTTGTGTATTATCTATGTGGGGTTCTGGGTATTTGGCATAAAGGGGAGGAGACCTCTCCCAGTCTCCCAGGTCATGCATCATAGGCTACGGCCCCGCTGTCTGCGCTGCACGTGCGCATGCCAGACTGGCGGCTCGTGCAGCCGAGTTTCCCAGTCTGCAGTGAGCTACGGGGGGGGGGGGGAGTGATGGGGGGGCGTGGCCATGATGTCACCTCATTGGCTGAACCGCTGGGGGGCGTGGTCTAGCGCTCCATCACTAGTACTGAGCACAATTTTCCAGTCTGCTGGGAAAACTGACGGTGCAGCGCGTCGGCCACCCCTTTCAGTGGCCCAGCCCCGTTGAGGGGCGGCTCTTGTACCTGCAGCGCACAGCAGGGAACAAGCCTAAGGCCGCAGAGTTTTAGACAGAATCAAATGCTTCTTCATAATCTACGAGTCCTAAAATGAGTGGGTGTCACGGGAGACCAGGCCATTTACACCTTTTTTACCAGGATCAAACATTGAGCAAAACAAGTTAATTAAATAAATTGTAAATTTATTCACAGGAAAAGGCAAACACACAATGTTACACAAACTACAGCAAAAATACACACTTACTTGGGAATTGGGGTAAGAAGCTAGACTCTCCTAGGTGCAGGGAATCCTATCCCTGATACCAGTTGCAAAAACAGGACAGAAGTCTATCTACATCAGGCCTGCACAACTCCAGTCCTCGAGGGCCGCAAACAGGCCAGGTTTTCAGGATATCCCTAATTCAGCACAGCTGGCTCAATTAGTGGCTCAGTATGACTTAGTCACTAATTGAACCAGCTGTGCTGAAGTAGGGAAATCCTGAAAACCTGGCCTGTTTGCGGCCCTCGAGGACTGGAGTTGTGCAGGCCTGATCTACATGCATCCAACCTGATTCCTGGGTACATTTTTAGGGGAACCAGCAACTCTGGGCCCTGACTAGATAGACATAATCTGACAACACTTTCTCCGCAACCCCACCCTCCCCCCCCCCCGAAACTCGTACCACAGCAATCCCTGCTTGCTGGCACCCCTGGAAAAGTAAAAACACTAAAATGATTTGCCGCATAATTACAGGTAATGCTTTTACAACAGTAGGGTCCAAGAGCTGACACTCCTGAACCCCAAAACATGGGTCAGAGGTAACCAACAGTTGGACATCGTTTTCATTTTACAGATGTAAGCAGACTTACTGTTCGCGTGGTCCCAAACGCGCGGCCCCATGACCAGCGCCAAATGTTGCCAAGAAGGATTAACACTGCTGGAGGTTCTATTGAACAGATCAGGCTGTCGCGGGGGCCACTTCCCCCAGCGACTTGGCTTTTCACCCGTGGCCACCCAAATGGTATTCTGGCTACATCTGTACTTTGGGAAATCACTTCTTGTACGACTAGGATGTGGTCCATTGTGTTGTATACACCGGGAAATCCCGCTTGTTCTCTATGCCGGGCAAAGTCCTGGGTCTGTTGTAGCCGATTAGTGAGAATCTTCGTAAAAATCTTGTCAGTGCTTGGAAGTAGACTGATTGGTCTGTAGTTCTTGACGTCTTTGTCTCCTGTTTTGTGGATGAAGATAGCTATGGTATTACTCCATTGCTCTGGAGTTTTCCTGTTCTAGCCGCATGTAAAGAGTTTTGCGAGGATTTTCTCTCCTTCTTCCCCAGCTTCTTTCAATATTTCAGTTGTAATTGAATGTTCCCCGGGAGCCTTCCCATTCTTTGTGGATTCTATTCCTTTTGCCACTTCTTCAACAAGGACGCATGGTACAATCATTGGTGGTTTCTTCTCGCTAGTCCTCTGCGTGATTACGCTCTGTGTTCCCGTACAATTTCATGTAGAAGTCCCCTCATGATAAGTGCACGGCCTTTTATTGTTGATCCATCGCCTTGTGTGAGTGCAGTGATATACTTCTTCCCAATCACAAGTCGCTGCTTCGTCTTCTTTAACCTTTTGTTATCTTAAACATTCTTCCCCATATCACGGTTACGCTAATGTACAACTTAAGATGTATCATCTCGCACCGCTCTGCGTATTTAATTCTCGCGTTTTGGGATTGCTTCATTGGTTGTCTCCTCATTAATTGTTTTGTCTGATTTTTAGATATTTCCTTATCCATTTTTTTTTGTTGCTGATGCCTCCTGTTTATTCTGCGTTTTCAACTACAATCTTCATAAATTCTTCATAATTGTTTGATGTGTCCCCGTGAATTTCGAGCAATGGACAACCCTGTGACGGGAGACCAGGACTAATACCAGGGATCAATATCGCCAAACACGAGTTTATCAAATTTAATTTATTGGAAAAAGTATCCACAATTATACAAATAAACAGATAACACACCTACTCACAACTGGGAAACTGGGGTACCTATAGTCATAGGTGCAGGGATCTCCCTAGAGAGATCTTCCCTGATCTTTCCCCACAGGATGTCTTTTGGACAGGACTCCAGGCCCGGCACAGCACTGGAATCCTCTCTGGTACAGGAACTTGAGCTGCAGCTAACAGTCTAAGCTAACCGCTCCTGCAATACCTTCAGCTCACTTCAGCCCAAAGCTCCTGTCCTGAGGCTGAATCTGAGTCTCAGCTGGTCAGATCTGCTAAGGGGTCTCCCTCCCATACATGTGTATACCTTTAGACCACCACATTGCAACATTCAGGGCTATGTGCCCAGGCCCTGATTGGTGGGTACAACTGCAACATTACATTAGCAACACAAACTGTTTACAGGGAAAGGTCACAGACGGCTTTTGCAGCATTTCTCCTGCAAACCCATTAACCCCTTGTCTCTGAACTGCTGGAACCAGGCTTACAATACAGATATACATACATATATAACCTAATACAATACAACCGTATTACTGACAGGTAGGGGTAATTCAGGGATTAACCTTTATTACCATCAGCCATATTTACCCCTACCGTCACAAACCCAGCCTCCGGAGAATGAGGGCCGATGCTTCCCGGTGTGTTCCATATTTGGGGGTGGAGGCCTCATTTACATGTTGGCACATCCCTTCCCCACATTACCCGGGTATATTGTTGACGCTTTCATGGTATGGTTGAACCTACCAGCACAAGCGCCACTATACATCTCCCTGCCACCCGGCGCCACCATCCCGCCACGTAAACGCAGTGAGATAGGGATTTCATATCCGTGTGTATAGATAACTAAAAATATATATTCTTGTGCACGCATAGGCCATGCATATATTTGAAGAGTTTAAAAAGATATATTGTTGCATAGGGGGGTCGAGGGGTCTAACACTCCTAACCTAACACTCCTGCCTTTGCAGTGGGTGAGCCGTTTCCGGGTCCCAATGCCGGCTTCTTGTGACGTCTCCCAGGCACCAAATAAATAAAATTTGGGAGAAATTTAAAAAAAAAAGGCTGACTTGATATTCCATGTATTTGTAAAAGTCCAGCGATTTTTCTGTGTTTCTTCCTTTAAAAACATCTCGGGGGGGGGGGGGGGGAAGAGGGTGGGGAGATGGGTAAATCCCACAGACGCCCGCTGCTCTCTCCAAACCTCCATGTCCGGCCCTCGGCTGCGGCCGTGAATCCGCCGCAATGAGAGCACACGCTTCCAAATCCGACCTGACGGCCACATGACCACGCGCTGTGGTTTTCCTGGCAGCTGAAGTAGGTTAAAGAAAAAGAAATACAAGTAGATTTACTGTACCCGATTCCAAGAAATTCTATGTTTCTAAGAGGGAGGGGGAAGACATGCTACTCTCTAACCCAGGGGGGCTCAACCCCCGTCCTCCAACACGTCAGGTTCTCAGGATATCCCTGCTTCAGCACAAGGGGCTCAATCAGTGGCTTAGTCGAAGATTGAGCCACCTGTGCTGAAGCAGGGATATCCCTACTACCAGACCTGTTGGTGGTTCTTGAGGACAGGAGTTGGCCAATCAACGACTGAGCCACTGATTGAGCCACCTGTGCGGAAGCAAGCTCAGTTTGCACATGCGCTGTTGGCGCTCGCCTTTCGCGCATGGGCGACGTGTCCCGTTTCTTTCCCGGGAAGAATATGGTCACACTCCCTGGAACGGGCTGACCTCTTAAACATATCACTGCCGACTTCCAGGAGGCGTGCCTTCAAGATGGCTGCTTATCATCTGACGTCTCTGCCTGACCGTTCTTCATCCACAGACGTCCTTCCTTTTATCAACTGGAATCGTGGGTTTCACCTTCTGTGGCTTGCAGGCCAAGCTGCGGGTTCTCTTTAGGGACCCGAATTACTACGGATCTCTCCCTGGAAGTCCGGTATTATTTATATGAAGGTTGCAACCTCTCAGTAGTAGTGAGCTGCTCACTGAGGTTGCAATGTCTGCATCAGGGTGTTCTTCCGGACACTTCCCTATATATACAGGCTGCTTAATCTCAGCAGTTTAACACCCACCAGTGACTTTTATTTCTGTTCTCTTTGCTTGTTCTGGGAACACACAGAATCTTTAATCTGCTTTTCTAAGCTCTGAGCCCGATACTGATACTGTGACTGTCCTTGTGGCAAACAGGTCTCTGGATATGACTGTGTGCGGGAGGGAGAGACCATCATTATTACAACCGGTGGAAACAAAAGAAATAATAGAATTCCTGGAAAAACTCGCGGGCAAGTTGGATTGGAACTGTGACCGTATGGAAGCTTCCTTGCACAGTACTTTTTGGGGTATCCCGGAGTCACCAACCAATAATACCAGATCCAGAAACTCCTCACACAGAAAGTGAGACAGAAATATCACAGCTTCTCTTTCACATGATACGTCTGAGAGGAACTCAAAGTTACAGGAAGGTCAAGTCTGAACCTGCCCCCTGCCGGGACTCTCTCCCAACCTCAGGGGCCAAGTCTGAATCTGCCCCCTGCCGGGACTCACTCCCCAACCTCAGGGGCCAAGTCTGAATCTGCCCCCTGCCGGGACCCTCTCCCAACCTCAGGGGCTGTCTGAATCTGCCCCCTGCTGGGACTCCCTCCCAACCTCAGGGGCTGAGTCTGAATCTGCCCCCAGCCGGGACACTCTCCCAACCTCATGGGCTGAGTCTGTATCTGCCCCTGGCCAGGACCTCCTCTCAACCTCAGGGGCCATGTCTCTGAATCTGCTCTCTTCCAGGAACCCCTGAGCTGAAACCCATCTTAAATGTACCGGCTCTATGATCCAACTAGCCAGCGCACCCGGGAACCCGCCTCTAGATCCTGTACCTATGGACCCCTTCCCATCCTCTCTGCGAACACCCATTTTAAAGGTGCCCTGCCCAGTTATCCTGCTTGATGATGCACCGGGGAAACCAATACCGGACCCTGCACGTCTGTCCTACACGCTCCTCGCCTCCCTATCCTGTGTAATCAAAGCTTCTACAAAAGGGAGGAAAACCCCTCTTAACTGCCTCTGCTGGCCTGCGGGGAGATCTCAACTACTCCTCAGTCACATAAACCTTTTGCCATTGCTTATTATAGTGCTCACATTAATTAACCCTTGTCTGGGGTTCATCACTTCCAAGATTTTGCCAACAGAGGCTTCCTTTCTGTGACTATTGTCCATTACTTTAAAACCTGTTCATTTATATTACAACAGTGCTAGTGCTGAGAATTGTCTCTCTCTCCTGATTACACAGCGCCTGTTATACTGAGAGGGAGGGGGCGCAAACTTTATCTGCATAACCTCAAACTATATATTATTGTTGTGAGCATTTAAATCCTGGGGTTAATATAGAAACGTGTAAGATACAATGATCCTAACCGTATCCATGTAATCTTGCTTCTGTATCCTGTGGTGTGTGGCTGGGTATAATTACAGAGGGATAACTTTCATAGAATATATATTCTCACACAGAATGACCGCCCTCTGCCTTTGTATCCTGTGGTATGTAGCTGGAGATCACTACAGAAGGATTATTATTATATGAATTTATTCTGGCATAGCATCCCACCCCCTTTGTGCAGTCTGAGTGTTTGCATCTGCCCCGTTCCCTCCGATCACTCCCAGTATTCTGCGTATGCCAAAAGTACTGGAAACTAATGTAAGAATCAGTAAATATAACTGTGGCCTTATGATAATATTCCTTATTAATAATACCCAGGAAAAGCCTTTATTATTCATCTCGGTTTTCTTTATTTTTCTACATCACAAGTTTGCTCTTTTTTATTTTGCTATTAAGCTGATTTCCTTCTATCTATCTATCTTTTTCACCCTCCTGTTTAGTCGCAATTTAAACGTTTATCTGGTTAGAAATGTTAATGTTAAAATAGAAAATAGAGGAACTGGAAAAGATAATTTAATCACTTTCAAGTGGCTCACAGCAATTACTCTGTGTATTTGTAAAGGAACTGTCTGAACATTTGGAGAATGTGATTATTTGTAATATGCTGGTAACATGTGCTGGTAACGTGTGCTGGTAACGTGTGCTGGTAACGTGTGCTTCATGTGTTCCCGGTATATCTTTTCCTAAAGAAAACCATGTCACTGCCATTAGTACACTTTGCCCCTAGGAGGGACTGACCCCTTAACCATGTCACTGCCATTACTACACTTTGCCCCTAGAAGGGACGGACCCCTTAACCATGTCACTGCCATTAGTACGCTTTGCCCCTAGGAGGGACTGACCCCTTAACCATGTCACTGCCATTAGTACACTTTGCCCCTAGGAGGGACTGACCCCTTAACCATGTCACTGCCATTAGTACGCTTTGCCCCTAGGAGGGACTGACCCCTTAACCATGTCACTGCCATTAGTACACTTTGCCCTAGGAGGGACTGACCCCTTAACCCTGTCACTGCCATTACTACACTTTGCCCCTAGAAGGGACTGACCCCTTAACCCTGTCCCTGCCATTAGTACACTTTGCCCCTAGGAGGGACTGTCCTACTAAGGGCTGGGACCCGCTGCGGCCGCACGAGCGTTCCCCACCAGCAGGGGAATCCTCCCGAGCCGGTCCCCCCTCGCTGCACAGCTCACTACGCACTGTGACGCGTCAGCCGCCAGGGGATGCAAGAAAATTGTAATCCCAAGCGGCGACGCGTCACGTGGTGTGGCTGTGAGCCAATGAGGAGGGGAGGCTTCGGGGAGCGGGGAGGAGAGTGTGGGCGGAAAGCAGCGATTTTAAATAAACCCCCTTCTCCGATCCCCACCCCCCCACCCACCCCACGTGTGTATTTGTGAGTGAGTGCCTGTCTGTGTGTCTGTATGTGTGTGCCTGAGTGCGTGAGTGCCTGTCTGTGTGTGTGAGCGGCTGAGGGGCGGTCGCGCCCCCTCACGTCATGACCGCGCCCCCCCCCGTTATGGCCGCGTTCCCCCGACCCGTTTGGCCACGCCCCCCCCCGCTCGCAAAAATGATCCCTTTGGACCGGAAAAAGCCCCAAGTGCCTCTCCACGTGCCGCCTGTCTGCAGTGCGGACGCGTGGTCTGAGGCAGCGGGGCCTAAGCTTACCTCTGTAAATGTTTGCCTGTTCTGCCTTTTCTCCCTGAGGTTCAGTATTTGGCTGGTGTTCGGTAAATAATTTACTTATATAATTACATATACTTTGCAACACGAACCGGCCAAGTTCTAAACCTCAGAAAACAACAGCATAAGAGTTTAAAACCTTAACAACCCGTGAAAATAAACTGTGGGTTTGGAATGACACACTCGCAGGCCGTACTCGTTAAAGGTGCCTCATCCCGGTTAGCAATGCCTGGCATCCTTCAACAAAACTAACTAAAACAACAGCAAAGATTTAGATGAATGTTTCTTCTTATCTGGGCCTTAGATTTGGGAACTGATTTTCCTTCACCCATATCCCACCCTGTCATTATTTATCATTGACCCAATAAAGATAAGGGGAGGGGGAGGGAGGGGGCTTCGCCTGCCAAACTCTTGTTGAACACACAGTGACATCAGATAAAAGGGACTGTCCCTCCTAGGACCACAATGGCAGCAACGAGTTTAATGGGTTAACAACTTTTGTTTCAAGAATTTGGCAAATAAGTTTTTTTTATTTAGTTTTTTTAAATATTTTTTTCCAACATATATCTCCATAGTTAGTGGGTGTTACAATCTTTACCTGGCCTCTTTTTAAAAAATTTTTTTAATAAGACTTTTTTTTTTAATAAGACTATTTGTAAACTGTTGTGTGTCTGTGGTATACAGGGGAAATTGTTCATTCACACTGGTTACCCGTGATGGATTTGTTTGAATAACTTACATCACCAAACAGATAAATGGCAAGAACAACAGTTGCTCAGAGACACTCATTCTTTTATATGCGGGGGACAGACGCTCTTGCATAGGTAAGGCGACCAGATTTTGAAAATAAAAAACCGGGACACATTAAAAAAAATGTATTAAACAAATTACATCACGTGACGCCCCCGTTGCCATGACAACGAGACACTGACCTGTCGAGGGAGAGGAGGAGAAGGAGAGAGGGGGAGAAAGGGAAGGGAGAGGGAGCGAGGAAGAAAGGGAAGGGAGAGGGAGCGAGGGAGAAGAGGAGAGGGAGAGGAGGAGGGAGAGAGGAGTAAGAGGAGGGGAGAGCGGGAGAAAGGGGAGGGAGAGAGGGAAAAAGGGGAGGGAGAGAGGGAGAGGGGGGCGATGGGGAGAAAGGGAAGGGAAGGGGGAGAAAGGGAAGGGCAAGGGGGAGAAAGGGAAGGGCGAGGGGGAGAAAGGTAGAGGGGGCAAGGAGGAGAGGGAGAGGGGGCAAGGAGGAGAGGGAGAGGGGGCAAGGAGGAGAGGGAGAAGGGGCAAGGAGGAGAGGGAGAAGGGGCAAGGAGGAGAGGGAGAGGGGGTAAGGAGGAGAGGGGGCAAGGAGGAGAGGGAGAGGGGGCAAGGAGGAGAGGGAGAAGGGGCAAGGAGGAGAGGGAGAGGGGGCAAGGAGGAGAGGGAGAGGGGGCAAGGAGGAGAGGGCAGTGAGGAGAGGGCGAGGACTGGGAGAGGGCGAGGACTGGGAGAGGGGGCGAGGAGGAGAAAGGGAAGGGAGAGGGGGAGAGGGCGAGGAGGGAGAGAATAAAGTACATAAGAGTTTATTGCAGCAAGACCAACATTGATGATGATGGGGGGGAGGGAAGCTGTTAGCCAATTCATGGCACACTTGCCCCACAGATTGGGCACACTTGCCCCCTTCGCACCCCTCCCCCCCTTCCCTGCGCACCGCCAGAATTTTTCCGCTTGCCCGCTCCCATCCTCCGGCCCTCGCGGACACCCGAAGGGGGCGATCAACACGTGGGGCACGGGGAAGTCACTGCTCGCCGAGCCCGTGGACCGGACTGGGGGAGAATCCGCCTGCAAGACGTGGCTCCGCTCGCTCCCACCTATCGGGGATAAGGCCGCGCGCCTGGGCAGAAGCAGGGAGTTCCCCAACAGCAACCGCGCACTGTCCCCATGCGCACGCGAGGAAGGGAAAGTGCGCACTCCTCCAGCCATCCGCGCTCCCGCCAACCCTGCTCCCCCCGCGCCTCCCGCCCGGGCAGCAGCAACCACAGGGAACGGAGGCAGAGGGGGGGAAAGCGCCAAACAGCCAACGGCTGTCCCCGCTCCCACCTCCCTGCCCGCGCGGGCCTCGGGGATCGGGGGAGGAAGCGGAGAAAGCCCCGCCCCCGGCATCCTCCAGCCAATCACCTGCGGCCCGGCATATTCTTCTAGAAGCCCAACCCCTGAAATTCAAAAAATACTCACCGGCCGGGCTGCCGCATCCTCGCCGCCGCCGCGCACCGCATCTACAGTACAAAACAAACGGGACCAGGGAGAAAAACCGAGACATTGCCGGGACGGACCGGCAGCCAGGACAGCACAGAAAAAAACGGCACTGTCCCGGCAAAACCGGGACGCCTGGTCGCCCTATGCATAGGGGAGTTTCATTTTTGAACCTGCTATATGGGATTGTACTTTTAAGGTGGACTAAGGGGGTGGAGGACACAGACACCCGAGGGGCATGTTTTTCGGGGTCCCGTAACGCTCTGTTCCCTCGCAAAGAATCGCCCCAGGATTATTGCCGGAACGCTGCAGCGCGTGTTCCAGCTTTCCGCCGCCGGCGTCTCGGTGCCGCGACCCTGCTCGATGATTGCATTAAGCATGCCAACGTCGTTCCGGTTTGCGGGGTGAGATCGGCGCGGCCGTGAGGCCAACGCTACGGAAATCTCATTTGTAAGAGGTTCCCGTCTTATCTCTTCTCATTGGGATCTCGGGATCTGTTTCTGCAAAGGAACGGCCGCCATTCTTCTGCAAAACCCAACAGATCCATTAAGTTTTAATTTTTTGGACTGATGTTTAAAAAATGTATGTTGTTTTATTTTTTGCCCATGTTATTGGTTAACACAGCGGTGCACAAACTGGGGGGCGCGACTCTCAGGGGGGACGCGAGACTGAGTGCGGGGGGGCACGGGGTTTACAGAGGCCCCGCGCGCTTCCCGAAGGCACTTAAATTAAGTGCCGGGGAAGCTGCAGGGCCTCTGTAAACCTAACTTACCTTGGCTCGGCGGCTTCTCTCACGCGTCGCCATGGCAACGTAGCGTCAAACGACGCCGCACGGTCATGTGACATCACGTTGCTATGGCGACATGACGTCGGGGTGAGGGGGGTCGCGGAGGTGAGGGGACCGCCAGCAGGGCGGCGCAGGGAAAAAGGTTTGTGCCCCCCTGGGTTAACACACATTGTGGGGCGCCTGGGGGGCTTTTCTTGGCTCTACTGTTATTTTAAATTATTTCTTAGGGTTTTTTTGTTGCCTCTTTACTGGTTAAAGATGATCCTGTTCACTTTTGTCGTAGGGACGGACCCTTTAACCCGTTATTGCGCTGCTGTCTCCGCTCTGGCAGTGAAGGAGTTAAGAGAATTGGGTTTTTCTGATAGGACGCAGTTCTGCTGCTACTCACATAGCGTGTCCCTCCGTGTCTGCCCCACCCCCTTCTATATAACTCCGCTCTCTCGGCTTGCTGTATGCCCAGAATCCTTTGCTTCTGCACTGCGGTTCTCTCTGCCCATTTATCAGTGAGCTCCCATCCCTGCAATTAGCATGAGAATGTGTTAATTGAGCTAAGCGCATAGTAATGGCTGTGCAGCTGTTTGCAGTTGAAAAAAATGCATTTATCACCCGCCTTTAATTCAATAACAGCCGGGACTGCGACGTTTCGCTGAGAGAAGGCCCCAGTTTCATAGCGTCCTGAGTTTATACTGTATGACTGGGGGTTGTGTTTTATTCATTTTTTTTTTAAATACCTTTTTTCATTAAAAAAAAATGCACAGAAAGTCTTCCTCTCCATCTCGCGCTCTCCTGTCGCCTCGCGCGCTCTCCTGTCGCCTCGCGCGCTCTCCTGTCGCCTCGCGCGCTCTCCTGTCGCCTCGCGCGCTCTCCTGTCGCCTCGCGCTCTCTCCTGTCGTCTCGCGCTCTCTCCTGTCCACTCGCTCTCTCTCCTGTCCTCTCGCACGTGCTCTCTCTCTCCTGTCCTCTCTCGCGCGCGCTCTCTCTCCTGCGCTCTCGCGCTCTCTCTCTCCTGCGCTCTCCTGCGCTCTCTCTCCTGTGCGCTCTCTCCTGCGCGCGCTCTTTCTCTCTCCTGTCCTCTCGCGCTCTCTCTCGCTCTTGTGTTCTCTCGCACGCGCTCTCTCTCTCTCTCTCGTTCGCTCTCTCATTCACGCTCTCTCTCGCTCTTGTGTCCCCTCGCGCTCTCTCTCTATCTCTCTCGTTCGCTCTCATATTCACGCTCTCTCTCGCTCCCTTGCAGGTCTCACAGACGACAGACGGTCTGGACGCGGACCTGTGGAAAGACGGTTTATTTAAGTCCAAGGTCACCAGATATCTGTGCTTCACCCGAGCCTTCTCCAGAGAGAATGTGAGACCCCTCAACTCTGCTAGAGGGGCTGGCAACGGGGGCGGCAACGGGGGCGGGGCGGTAACGGGCGGCAACAGGGCGGTAACAAAGCTGCAAAAACTGATAACCTTTTATAAACAGTATAACAATCTCTAAACGAATGTAACCCTGATACCAGCGTGTGACTGCTGGGGTTTCAGACAAAAGGTAGAAGTCAGGATATCCCCTCCTTCTCCTGGTCATCTCCTCCTGGTCATCTCATCCTGTTTACAAACTAACTTTAAAATGACTTGTAGCCCCTAGGAGAGACTGACCCCTTAACCATGTCACTGCCATTAGTACACTTTGCCCCTAGGATGAACTGACCCCTTAACCATGTCACTGCCATTAGTACACTTTGCCCCTAGGAGAGACTGACCCCTTAACCCTGTCACTGCCATTAGTACACTTTGCCCCTAGGAGGGACTGACCCCTTAACCATGTCACTGCCATTAGTACACTTTGCCCCTAGGAGGGACTGACCCCTTAACCGTGTCACTGCCATTAGTACACTTTGGCCCTAGGAGGGACTGACCCCTTAACCATGTCACTGCCATTAGTACACTTTGTCCCTAGGAGGGACTGACCCCTTAACCATGTCACTGCCATTAGTACACTTTGTCCACTAGGAGAGACTGACCCCTTAACCATGTCACTGCCATTAGTACACTTTGTCCCTAGGAGGGACTGACCCCTTAACCCTGTCACTGCCATTAGTACACTTTGTCCACTAGGAGAGACTGACCCCTTAAAGCTGCAGTTCAATCTTTTTTTAATTTTTTTTTTACTTTAATAGTTTCATGTGGGCAATCTCTAATTACCTAAAGAACTGCATAGCTGCCGGTCAATTCGTTCTCCGTCTATTGATCGTCAAAGTTTGGCGACATCTTTAAATATGGGGAATGTAAATCGTTGCTATAGGAACAAGCATGCTTGTTAAAATAGAATACAAGAAAATTGGTCTTTCAAAGTTATTTTTTTTAAAACAGAAAATGCTAAAAGTATTTTTTCTTACTACAGAACTGATTTATTAAAAAAAACACACATGCAGGATATTGACTGAACTGCAGCTTTAACCCTGTCACTGCCATTAGTACACTTTGCCCCTAGGAGGGACTGACCCCTTAACCCTGTCACTGCCATTAGTACACTTTGCCCCTAGGAGGGACTGGTCTCAGACACCCATCTATAAGGTGCGGGAGGAAAGTATCTTTCAGAGAGGAGCATGACTTGGGGGTTGGTGGAAACGGGGTGAAGTGAGGAAGTACTTCTTTGTTTAATGAGTAGTGTACACATGGTACAGTCTCTCAGCAAAAATGGAGGGGGACACTCCAGCTCCCCTGTGGGAAGAGTCCCGATGGGAGTAGGAAATTTCTAATAAAAGTCTTTGATTCTGTAGGATGTGTGATGGTAATAATTCTCTCTTCTCCCTCTCTTCTATCTCTCTATTCGCTTTCCCACTCTGTCTCTCTTTCTCTCTGTCTCTCTCTTTCTCTCTGTCTCTCTCTTTCTCTCTGTCTCTCTCTTTCTCTCTGGGTCTCTCTTTCTCTCTGGGTCTCTCTTTCTCTCTGGGTCTCTCTCTCTCTCTCTGGGTCTCTCTGGGTCTCTCTCTCTCTCTGGGTCTCTTTTTCTCTCTGGATCTCTCTTTCTCTCTGGGTCTCTCTTTCTCTCTGTCTCTCTCTTTCTCTCTTGGTCTCTCTTTCTCTCTGTCTCTCTCTTTCTCTCTGTCTCTCTCTTTCTCTCTCTTTCTCTCTGGGTCTCTCTTTCTCTCTGGGTCTCTCTTTCTCTCTGGGTCTCTCTTTGTCTCTGGGTCTCTCTCTCTCTCTGGGTCTCTCTCTCTCTCTGGGTCTCTCTTTCTCTCTGGGCCTCTCTCTCTCACTATGGGCCTCTCTCTCTTTCTATGGGCCTCTCTCTCGGCCTCTCTCTCTCGGCCTCTCTCTCTCGGCCTCTCTCTCTCGGCCTCTCTCTCTCGGCCTCTCTCTCTGCCTGCCTCTATTTCTATGGGACTCTATCTCGGCCTCTCTCTTTCTATGGGCCTCTCTCTATGGGTCTCTCTCTTGGCCTCTCTTTCTATGGGCCTCTCTTTCTATGGGCCTCTCTCTCTCTCTCTCTCTCTCGGCCTCTCTCTCTCGGCCTCTCTGTCTCTCTCTCTGCCTCTCTCTCGGCGCCTCTCTCTCTCTCGGCCTCTCTCCTCCACTCTCTCTGTCTCGGCCTCTCTCTCCTCCACTCTCTCTGTCTCTCTTCCGCTCTCTCTCTCTCATTCTCTTTTATTCTCTCTTCCCACTCTCTCTCTCTCCTCCACACCCCCCCTCTTTCTCCGTCCCTCCCCCTCTTCTCTCACCCTCTCTCTCTCTCTCTCCTTCTCTCTCTTTCTCCCTCCTCTCACCCACAGAGCCACTTGGGGAACGTGCTTGTAGACATGAAGCTAAT
The DNA here is from genome assembly GCF_040206685.1 of Ascaphus truei. Classification (NCBI taxonomy): domain Eukaryota; kingdom Metazoa; phylum Chordata; class Amphibia; order Anura; family Ascaphidae; genus Ascaphus; species Ascaphus truei. The sequence goes on from NC_134503.1 coordinate 26,884,113, forward strand.
TGATATAAAAGACACTTTACCCGTTGGCTTTATCCCCATTCACGAAACTGTGGATACACGTAAGTTACCCGTGTACGTACAGATGTATTTGTATGTCTGTCTCTCCTCCATCATCCGTACTTTCTTCTCACGCGCCGGCTGACTTTCTCTCTTTCTTTCTGCTTCTTCTCCCTGTGTAAACTTTATAGCGATCTGACTCCTTATCTGCCACCAGGCTATGTGCTTTATGATGTCACCGTATGATGTCACGTGCCAGGTACAACGCCCAGTGGCTGGCTTGTTTGTCAGAGAGATTGTCATAACTCATAGAATTAAAAATAGAATGTGTCCAATTTTTAAAACCTGCTCCTTGATCTGAGGAATCATCAGGCACCATGTGGTTACGATATCTGAAGAGGTTTCCGTATCGCGAACAGACACACAGCTTTCCAAAATATATGTAAAATAGCCGCATAACCCACCACGTACCATTTAACCTCACCCTATAAAATGCTACTTCCTTCCGTATTTCTCCAAACACAGCAGTTAGATTGCTAGCTCTTGGGCGCGGTGGCTCATTTCTCATGCATCATGGACCTCTCTCTAACTGTAACTGTGTATCTAACTCGTGGGACATTTCTGTTCTGCAAACTGACTAGCGACACTGTGTATTCGTATCATCCCCAAACTGTCTGCGAGAGGGTACACAACTCCTGCGGTGCACTGCAATGCGTGCGCTCTCTCTCCCTGCAGAGGAGGTGGCCTTTCGGAAGAAGCGTCTCTGTATTAAGTTTATCCCGCGGGACTCCACGGAGGCCGCCATTAGTGACATTCGCATCCTGAGTCGCTCGAAACAGGCCCCGCCCCAGTACACGTTTATAGGGTGAGTCTGAAGCCGCCTGCGCGGGGCGCTCTCCTTTCTGCCCGGCCCGTCGCGACTGAAACGCTTTCCCTCTCCCCTCCTGCTCTGCTCTGTTATCTCCCAGTTTTATTGCGACATGATGAAAGCACTCAGCCCTATAACAGCCCCTATATGTTTCCTACGAGTTTAAAGCGGTCATCCTGTGGTCTTGACCTTTTTGGGGGCTCAACCAGGCTATTTTTAGCTTAAGGGAGCCCCCCCTGCATCCTAAAATAACCTACAGGTTTAAATTGGGAATTCAAAATGGCCGCCAAATCCCACTGGCCAGTATGAAGCTTTTCTATTCGATGACTGCAGGCGCCATCTTTCAAGTAACACCGGCGACTAAAACTGTTAAGTATCTTGGGGGGGCCCGGAGCTGAAATAGCGCGGTTTTAGCGCCGGAGGAGTCGGACTTGCTCACTTAATCCCCATATGCCTGAAAAGTGTCACACTATAGCACATCCCTCACTGAAGGTAGGATGCGGCGGCCATTTTTAAAAGATTCTGCTCTTCCATCCTAAAGCGTCCGTTAAAAAAGGCGAGAGGAGATGTTACATGGTTAAGTGCTTTTCATCTCCGCCTGATTTATATTGGTAAACGCCTTGACTTCTTTATTTATTTAATTTTTTTCTTCCTGCGAGTTGCAAAAAAACAAAACAAAAAAAAGCGGCCATTTTGTGTGCCCCTTGTATAAAATTGCCTATAATTTTTTTTCTTTTTATTATTTGTGCTTCAAAAGGGAGCTGAACAGTATGGGCATCTGGTACCGAATGGGGAGGGTCCCACGGACGCAGGAATCGCCCCAGCCGTCGTCCCCCTCCTCACCCACCGCCGTGGCAACGGCTGCATCTGCTCCCATCCTCCCACGGTACGTTTCATTGGGGCCTGTCTGGCGTGGCGAGAACGAGTTCACCTTTCCACAAAAGCCGCGTTCTTTCTCCTCTTGCAGAATGTAATAGGTTTCTCTCTTCTCTGCGTCCATTGCTGGTCTGGCCTTCGCTCCTAATTGGTGCCCTTCCCCTTTATCCATTTGGCAGTCTGCATATTTATAACAAAAACAGGGGGGGGGGGGAGGGGGAAGTGTGGCTGACCGTGTCCCCTGCAGATCCAGCATCTTGCAGGGTAGTCTTGTTGCAGAAGAGTTTAGGTAAAAGTTGTACAAATCCTGTTATAGATTCATTTCATGCAGAGACGCTTATAGTCTGATCAATTAAAAGGGGATCCAGTCGGCTACACTTACCCCACGATGCAGCCACTGGTTCAGGGTCATCCTAAGAGAGAGAGACACTATTTAACGGGGTCATAAACGGCAGGGGAAAGAAAATGGCGTCCATGAAAAGATTCATTCACCTCTAAAGTGAAAATGTGATCTATTTATGTTCTGTGAAAAAGCATGTACAGTATGTATATCTTTATTTATGTAGCGCTGTCCATATACCCAGCGCTTCCCAGCAGTGATACACGGAACATCCTAATATAGCGCTGTCCATATACCCAGCGCTTCCCAGCAGTGATACACGGAACATCGTAATATAGCGCTGTCCATATACCCAGCGCTTCCCAGCAGTGATACACGGAACATCGTAATATAGCGCTGTCCTTATACACAGCGCTTCCCAGCAGTGATACAAGGAACATCGTAATATAGCGCTGTCCTTATACACAGCGCTTCCCAGCAGTGATACACGGAACACTGTAATATAGCGCTGTCCATATACCCAGCGCTTCCCAGCAGTGATACACGGAACATCGTAATATAGCGCTGTCCATATACCCAGCGCTTCCCAGCAGTGATACACGGAACATCGTAATATAGCGCTGTCCATATACCCAGCGCTTCCCATCAGTGATACACGGAACACTGTAATATAGCGCTGTCCATATACCCAGCGCTTCTCAGCAGTGATACACGGAACACCGTAATATAGCGCTGTCCATATACACAGCGCTTCCCAGCAGTGATGACACGGAACATCGTAATATAGAGCTGTCCATATACACAGCGCTTCCCAGCAGTGATACACGGAACATCGTAATATAGCGCTGTCCATATACACAGCGCTTCCCAGCAGTGATACACGGAACATCGTAATATAGAGCTGTCCATATACACAGCGCTTCCCAGCAGTGATACACGGAACACCGTAATTTAGCGCTGTCCATATACCCAGCGCTTCCCAGCAGTGATACACGGAACACTGTAATATAGCGCTGTCCATATACCCAGCGCTTCCCAGCAGTGATACATGGAACACTGTAATATAGCGCTGTCCATATACCCAGCGCTTCCCAGCAGTGATACACGGAACACTGTAATATAGAGCTGTCCATATACCCAGCGCTTCCCAGCAGTGATACACGGAACATCGTAATATAGCGCTGTCCTTATACACAGCGCTTCCCAGCAGTGATACACGGAACATCCTAATATAGCGCTGTCCATATACCCAGCGCTTCCCAGCAGTGATACACGGAACACCGTAATATAGCGCTGTCCTTATACCCAGCGCTTCCCAGCAGTGATACACGGAACACCATAATATAGCGCTGTCCTTATACACAGCGCTTCCCAGCAGTGATACACGGAACATCCTAATATAGCGCTGTCCATATACCCAGCGCTTCCCAGCAGTGATACACGGAACATCGTAATATAGCGCTGTCCATATACACAGCGCTTCCCAGCAGTGATACACGGAACATCGTAATATAGCGCTGTCCATATACACAGCGCTTCCCAGCAGTGATACACGGAACACCGTAATATAGAGCTGTCCTTATACCCAGCGCTTCCCAGCAGTGATACACGGAACACCGTAATATAGCGCTATCCATATACCCAGCGCTTCCCAGCAATGATACACGGAACACCGTAATATAGCGCTGTCCATATACCCAGCGCTTCCCAGCAGTGATACACGGAACATCGTAATATAGCGCTGTCCATATACCCAGCGCTTCCCAGCAGTGATACACGGAACATCGTAATATAGCGCTGTCCATATACACAGCGCTTCCCAGCAGTGATACACGGAACACCGTAATATAGCGCTGTCCATATACCCAGCGCTTCCCAGCAGTGATACACGGAACATCCTAATATAGAGCTGTCCTTATACACAGCGCTTCCCAGCAGTGATACACGGAACACCGTAATATAGCGCTGTCCATATACCCAGCGCTTCCCAGCAGTGATACACGGAACATCCTAATATAGAGCTGTCCTTATACACAGCGCTTCCCAGCAGTGATACACGGAACACCGTAATATAGAGCTGTCCATATACCCAGCGCTTCCCAGCAGTGATACACGGAACATCGTAATATAGCGCTGTCCTTATACACAGCGCTTCCCAGCAGTGATACACGGAACATCCTAATATAGCGCTGTCCATATATCCAGCGCTTCCCAGCAGTGATACACGGAACACCGTAATATAGCGCTGTCCATATACCCAGCGCTTCCCAGCAGTGATACACGGAACATCCTAATATAGCGCTGTCCATATACCCAGCGCTTCCCAGCAGTGATACACGGAACATCATAATATAGCGCTGTCCATATACTCAGCGCTTCCCAGCAGTGATACACGGAACATCATAATATAGAGCTGTCCATATACCCAGCGCTTCCCAGCAGTGATACACGGAACACCGTAATATAGCGCTGTCCATATACCCAGCGCTTCCCAGCAGTGATACACGGAACACCGTAATATAGCGCTGTCCTTATACCCAGCGCTTCCCAGCAGTGATACACGGAACATCATAATATAGAGCTGTCCATATACACAGCGCTTCCCAGCAGTGATACACGGAACATCGTAATATAGCGCTGTCCATATACCCAGCGCTTCCCAGCAGTGATACACGGAACACCGTAATATAGCGCTGTCCATATACCCAGCGCTTCCCAGCAGTGATACACGGAACATCATAATATAGCGCTGTCCATATACTCAGCGCTTCCCAGCAGTGATACACGGAACATCATAATATAGAGCTGTCCATATACACAGCGCTTCCCAGCAGTGATACACGGAACATCGTAATATAGCGCTGTCCATATACCCAGCGCTTCCCAGCAGTGATACACGGAACACCGTAATATAGCGCTGTCCATATACACAGCGCTTCCCAGCAGTGATACACGGAACATCGTAATATAGAGCTGTCCATATACCCAGCGCTTCCCAGCAGTGATACACGGAACACCGTAATATAGCGCTGTCCATATACACAGCGCTTCCCAGCAGTGATACACGGAACATCGTAATATAGAGCTGTCCATATACCCAGCGCTTCCCAGCAGTGATACACGGAACACCGTAATATAGCGCTGTCCATATACACAGCGCTTCCCAGCAGTGATACACGGAACATCATAATATAGCGCTGTCCATATACTCAGCGCTTCCCAGCAGTGATACACGGAACATCATAATATAGAGCTGTCCATATACACAGCGCTTCCCAGCAGTGATACACGGAACATCGTAATATAGCGCTGTCCATATACCCAGCGCTTCCCAGCAGTGATACACGGAACACCGTAATATAGCGCTGTCCATATACACAGCGCTTCCCAGCAGTGATACACGGAACACCGTAATATAGCGCTGTCCATATACACAGCGCTTCCCAGCAGTGATACACGGAACATCCTAATATAGCGCTGTCCATATACTCAGCGCTTCCCAGCAGTGATACACGGAACATCATAATATAGAGCTGTCCATATACACAGCGCTTCCCAGCAGTGATACACGGAACATCCTAATATAGCGCTGTCCATATACACAGCGCTTCCCAGCAGTGATACACGGAACATCATAATATAGCGCTGTCCATATACCCAGCGCTTCCCAGCAGTGATACACGGAACATCGTAATATAGCGCTGTCCTTATACACAGCGCTTCCCAGCAGTGATACACGGAACATCGTAATATAGCGCTGTCCATATACCCAGCGCTTCCCAGCAGTGATACACGGAACACCGTAATATAGCGCTGTCCATATACCCAGCGCTTCCCAGCAGTGATACACGGAACATCATAATATAGCGCTGTCCATATACTCAGCGCTTCCCAGCAGTGATACACGGAACATCATAATATAGCGCTGTCCATATACTCAGCGCTTCCCAGCAGTGATACACGGAACATCGTAATATAGCGCTGTCCATATACCCAGCGCTTCCCAGCAGTGATACACGGAACACCGTAATATAGCGCTGTCCATATACACAGCGCTTCCCAGCAGTGATACACGGAACATCCTAATATAGCGCTGTCCATATACACAGCGCTTCCCAGCAGTGATACACGGAACATCATAATATAGCGCTGTCCATATACCCAGCGCTTCCCAGCAGTGATACACGGAACATCGTAATATAGCGCTGTCCTTATACACAGCGCTTCCCAGCAGTGATACACGGAACATCGTAATATAGCGCTGTCCATATACCCAGCGCTTCCCAGCAGTGATACACGGAACACCGTAATATAGCGCTGTCCATATACCCAGCGCTTCCCAGCAGTGATACACGGAACATCATAATATAGCGCTGTCCATATACTCAGCGCTTCCCAGCAGTGATACACGGAACATCGTAATATAGCGCTGTCCATATACCCAGCGCTTCCCAGCAGTGATACACGGAACACCGTAATATAGCGCTGTCCATATACCCAGCGCTTCCCAGCAGTGATACACGGAACATCGTAATATAGCGCTGTCCTTATACCCAGCGCTTCCCAGCAGTGATACACGGAACATCGTAATATAGCGCTGTCCTTATACCCAGCGCTTCCCAGCAGTGATACACGGAACATCGTAATATAGCGCTGTCCTTATACCCAGCGCTTCCCAGCAGTGATACACGGAACATCGTAATATAGCGCTGTCCTTATACACAGCGCTTCCCAGCAGTGATACACGGAACATCGTAATATAGAGCTGTCCATATACCCAGCGCTTCCCAGCAGTGATACACGGAACACCGTAATATAGCGCTGTCCTTATACCCAGCGCTTCCCAGCAGTGATACACGGAACACCGTAATATAGCGCTGTCCATATACCCAGCGCTTCCCAGCAGTGATACACGGAACATCCTAATATAGCGCTGTCCATATACCCAGCGCTTCCCAGCAGTGATACACGGAACATCGTAATATAGCGCTGTCCTTATACCCAGCGCTTCCCAGCAGTGATACACGGAACATCGTAATATAGCGCTGTCCTTATACACAGCGCTTCCCAGCAGTGATACACGGAACATCGTAATATAGAGCTGTCCATATACCCAGCGCTTCCCAGCAGTGATACACGGAACATCCTAATATAGCGCTGTCCATATACCCAGCGCTTCCCAGCAGTGATACACGGAACACTGTAATATAGCGCTGTCCATATACCCAGCGCTTCCCAGCAGTGATACACGGAACATCGTAATATAGCGCTGTCCATATACACAGCGCTTCCCAGCAGTGATACACGGAACATCGTAATATAGCGCTGTCCTTATACACAGCGCTTCCCAGCAGTGATACACGGAACACCGTAATATAGCGCTGTCCTTATACACAGCGCTTCCCAGCAGTGATACACGGAACACCGTAATATAGCGCTGTCCATATACCCAGCGCTTCCCAGCAGTGATACACAGAACACCGTAATATAGCGCTGTCCTTATACACAGCGCTTCCCAGCAGTGATACACGGAACACTGTAATATAGCGCTGTCCATATACCCAGCGCTTCCCAGCAGTGATACACGGAACATCATAATATAGCGCTGTCCATATACTCAGCGCTTCCCAGCAGTGATACATGTAACACCGTAATATAGCGCTGTCCATATACACAGCGCTTCCCAGCAGTGATACACGGAACATCATAATATAGCGCTGTCCATATACACAGCGCTTCCCAGCAGTGATACACGGAACATCATAATATAGAGCTGTCCATATACACAGCGCTTCCCAGCAGTGATACACGGAACATCGTAATATAGAGCTGTCCATATACACAGCGCTTCCCAGCAGTGATACACGGAACATCGTAATATAGCGCTGTCCATATACCCAGCGCTTCCCAGCAGTGATACACGGAACACTGTAATATAGCGCTGTCCATATACCCAGCGCTTCCCAGCAGTGATACACGGAACATCGTAATATAGCGCTGTCCTTATACACAGCGCTTCCCAGCAGTGATACACGGAACACCGTAATATAGCGCTGTCCATATACCCAGCGCTTCCCAGCAGTGATACACGGAACATCGTAATATAGAGCTGTCCATATACCCAGCGCTTCCCAGCAGTGATACACGGAACACCGTAATATAGCGCTGTCCATATACCCAGCGCTTCCCAGCAGTGATACACGGAACATCGTAATATAGCGCTGTCCATATACCCAGCGCTTCCTAGCAGTGATACACGGAACACCGTAATATAGCGCTGTCCATATACCCAGCGCTTCCCAGCAGTGATACACGGAACACCGTAATATAGCGCTGTCCATATACCCAGCGCTTCCCAGCAGTGATACACGGAACATCGTAATATAGCGCTGTCCATATACACAGCGCTTCCCAGCAGTGATACACGGAACATCGTAATATAGCGCTGTCCTTATACCCAGCGCTTCCCAGCAGTGATACACGGAACACCGTAATATAGCGCTGTCCATATACACAGCGCTTCCCAGCAGTGATACACGGAACACCGTAATATAGCGCTGTCCATATACACAGCGCTTCCCAGCAGTGATACACGGAACATCGTAATATAGCGCTGTCCATATACCCAGCGCTTCCCAGCAGTGATACACGGAACATCGTAATATAGCGCTGTCCTTATACACAGCGCTTCCCAGCAGTGATACACGGAACATCGTAATATAGCGCTGTCCATATACCCAGCGCTTCCCAGCAGTGATACACGGAACATCGTAATATAGCGCTGTCCATATACACAGCGCTTCCCAGCAGTGATACACGGAACACCGTAATATAGCGCTGTCCATATACCCAGCGCTTCCCAGCAGTGATACACGGAACATCGTAATATAGCGCTGTCCTTATACACAGCGCTTCCCAGCAGTGATACACGGAACATCGTAATATTGCGCTGTCCATATACACAGCGCTTCCCAGCAGTGATACACGGAACATCGTAATATAGAGCTGTCCATATACACAGCGCTTCCCAGCAGTGATACACGGAACACCGTAATATAGCGCTGTCCTTATACACAGCGCTTCCCAGCAGTGATACACGGAACATCGTAATATAGCGCTGTCCTTATACACAGCGCTTCCCAGCAGTGATACACGGAACATCGTAATATAGCGCTGTCCATATACCCAGCGCTTCCCAGCAGTGATACACGGAACATCGTAATATAGCGCTGTCCATATACCCAGCGCTTCCAAGCAGTGATACACGGAACATCGTAATATAGCGCTGTCCATATACCCAGCGCTTCCCAGCAGTGATACACGGAACACCGTAATATAGAGCTGTCCTTATACACAGCGCTTCCCAGCAGTGATACACGGAACACCGTAATATAGAGCTGTCCTTATACACAGCGCTTCCCAGCAGTGATACACGGAACATCGTAATATAGCGCTGTCCATATACACAGCGCTTCCCAGCAGTGATACACGGAACACCGTAATATAGCGCTGTCCATATACCCAGCGCTTCCCAGCAGTGATACACGGAACATCATAATATAGCGCTGTCCATATACCCAGCGCTTCCCAGCAGTGATACACGGAACACCGTAATATAGCGCTGTCCATATACCCAGCGCTTCCCAGCAGTGATACACGGAACATCCTAATATAGCGCTGTCCATATACTCAGCGCTTCCCAGCAGTGATACACGGAACACCGTAATATAGAGCTGTCCATATACCCAGCGCTTCCCAGCAGTGATACACGGAACATCCTAATATAGCGCTGTCCTTATACACAGCGCTTCCCAGCAGTGATACACGGAACATCGTAATATAGCGCTGTCCATATACCCAGCGCTTCCCAGCAGTGATACACGGAACACCGTAATATAGCGCTGTCCATATACACAGCGCTTCCCAGCAGTGATACACGGAACACCGTAATATAGAGCTGTCCATATACACAGCGCTTCCCAGCAGTGATACACGGAACATCGTAATATAGCGCTGTCCATATACCCAGCGCTTCCCAGCAGTGATACACGGAACATCCTAATATAGCGCTGTCCATATACCCAGCGCTTCCCAGCAGTGATACACGGAACATCCTAATATAGCGCTGTCCATATACTCAGCGCTTCCCAGCAGTGATACACGGAACATCGTAATATAGCGCTGTCCATATACCCAGCGCTTCCCAGCAGTGATACACGGAACACCGTAATATAGCGCTGTCCATATACACAGCGCTTCCCAGCAGTGATACACGGAACATCGTAATATAGCGCTGTCCATATACCCAGCGCTTCCCAGCAGTGATACACGGAACATCGTAATATAGCGCTGTCCATATACCCAGCGCTTCCCAGCAGTGATACACGGAACACCGTAATATAGAGCTGTCCTTATACACAGCGCTTCCCAGCAGTGATACACGGAACATCCTAATATAGCGCTGTCCATATACCCAGCGCTTCCCAGCAGTGATACACGGAACACCGTAATATAGAGCTGTCCATATACCCAGCGCTTCCCAGCAGTGATACACGGAACACCGTAATATAGCGCTGTCCATATACCCAGCGCTTCCCAGCAGTGATACACGGAACATCGTAATATAGCGCTGTCCATATACCCAGCGCTTCCCAGCAGTGATACACGGAACATCGTAATATAGCGCTGTCCATATACCCAGCGCTTCCCAGCAGTGATACACGGAACATCCTAATATAGCGCTGTCCATATACCCAGCGCTTCCCAGCAGTGATACACGGAACATCGTAATATAGCGCTGTCCTTATACACAGCGCTTCCCAGCAGTGATACACGGAACATCCTAATATAGCGCTGTCCATATACCCAGCGCTTCCCAGCAGTGATACACGGAACATCGTAATATAGCGCTGTCCTTATACACAGCGCTTCCCAGCAGTGATACACGGAACATCCTAATATAGAGCTGTCCATATACCCAGCGCTTCCCAGCAGTGATACACGGAACATCGTAATATAGCGCTGTCCATATACTCAGCGCTTCCCAGCAGTGATACACGGAACATCGTAATATAGCGCTGTCCATATACCCAGCGCTTCCCAGCAGTGATACACGGAACACCGTAATATAGCGCTGTCCTTATACACAGCGCTTCCCAGCAGTGATACACGGAACATCGTAATATAGCGCTGTCCATATACCCAGCGCTTCCCAGCAGTGATACACGGAACATCGTAATATAGCGCTGTCCATATACCCAGCGCTTCCCAGCAGTGATACACGGAACATCGTAATATAGCGCTGTCCATATACCCAGCGCTTCCCAGCAGTGATACACGGAACACCGTAATATAGAGCTGTCCATATACCCAGCGCTTCCCAGCAGTGATACACGGAACACCGTAATATAGAGCTGTCCATATACACAGCGCTTCCCAGCAGTGATACACGGAACATCATAATATAGCGCTGTCCATATACACAGCGCTTCCCAGCAGTGATACACGGAACACCGTAATATAGAGCTGTCCATATACCCAGCGCTTCCCAGCAGTGATACACGGAACACCGTAATATAGCGCTGTCCATATACCCAGCGCTTCCCAGCAGTGATACACGGAACATCGTAATATAGCGCTGTCCATATACCCAGCGCTTCCCAGCAGTGATACACGGAACATCGTAATATAGAGCTGTCCATATACCCAGCGCTTCCCAGCAGTGATACACGGAACACCGTAATATAGCGCTGTCCTTATACCCAGCGCTTCCCAGCAGTGATACACGGAACACCGTAATATAGCGCTGTCCTTATACACAGCGCTTCCCAGCAGTGATACACGGAACATTGTAATATAGAGCTGTCCATATACCCAGCGCTTCCCAGCAGTGATACACGGAACATCGTAATATAGCGCTGTCCATATACCCAGCGCTTCCCAGCAGTGATACACGGAACATCATAATATAGCGCTGTCCATATACCCAGCGCTTCCCAGCAGTGATACACGGAACACTGTAATATAGCGCTGTCCATATACCCAGCGCTTCCCAGCAGTGATACACGGAACATCGTAATATAGCGCTGTCCATATACCCAGCGCTTCCCAGCAGTGATACACGGAACATCGTAATATAGCGCTGTCCATATACCCAGCGCTTCCCAGCAGTGATACACGGAACATCGTAATATAGCGCTGTCCATATACACAGCGCTTCCCAGCAGTGATACACGGAACATCGTAATATAGCGCTGTCCATATACCCAGCGCTTCCCAGCAGTGATACACGGAACATCGTAATATAGCGCTGTCCATATACCCAGCGCTTCCCAGCAGTGATACACGGAACATCCTAATATAGCGCTGTCCTTATACACAGCGCTTCCCAGCAGTGATACACGGAACATCCTAATATAGCGCTGTCCATATACCCAGCGCTTCCCAGCAGTGATACACGGAACATCCTAATATAGCGCTGTCCATATACCCAGCGCTTCCCAGCAGTGATACACGGAACACTGTAATATAGCGCTGTCCATATACCCAGCGCTTCCCAGCAGTGATACACGGAACACCGTAATATAGAGCTGTCCATATACACAGCGCTTCCCAGCAGTGATACAAGGAACATCGTAATATAGCGCTGTCCATATACCCAGCGCTTCCCAGCAGTGATACACGGAACACCATAATATAGCGCTGTCCTTATACACAGCGCTTCCCAGCAGTGATACACGGAACACCGTAATATAGCGCTGTCCATATACCCAGCGCTTCCCAGCAGTGATACACGGAACACCGTAATATAGCGCTGTCCATATACACAGCGCTTCCCAGCAGTGATACACGGAACATCCTAATATAGCGCTGTCCTTATACCCAGCGCTTCCCAGCAGTGATACACGGAACACCGTAATATAGAGCTGTCCATATACCCAGCGCTTCCCAGCAGTGATACACGGAACACCGTAATATAGAGCTGTCCATATACCCAGCGCTTCCCAGCAGTGATACACGGAACATCCTAATATAGCGCTGTCCATATACACAGCGCTTCCCAGCAGTGATACACGGAACACCGTAATATAGAGCTGTCCATATACCCAGCGCTTCCCAGCAGTGATACACGGAACACCGTAATATAGAGCTGTCCATATACCCAGCGCTTCCCAGCAGTGATACACGGAACACCGTAATATAGCGCTGTCCATATACCCAGCGCTTCCCAGCAGTGATACACGGAACATTGTAATATAGAGCTGTCCTTATACCCAGCGCTTCCCAGCAGTGATACACGGAACATCCTAATATAGCGCTGTCCATATACCCAGCGCTTCCCAGCAGTGATACACGGAACACCGTAATATAGCGCTGTCCATATACTCAGCGCTTCCCAGCAGTGATACACGGAACATCCTAATATAGCGCTGTCCATATACCCAGCGCTTCCCAGCAGTGATACACGGAACATTGTAATATAGCGCTGTCCATATACCCAGCGCTTCCCAGCAGTGATACACGGAACATCGTAATATAGCGCTGTCCATATACCCAGCGCTTCCCAGCAGTGATACACGGAACACCGTAATATAGCGCTGTCCATATACCCAGCGCTTCCCAGCAGTGATACACGGAACATCGTAATATAGCGCTGTCCATATACCCAGCGCTTCCCAGCAGTGATACACGGAACATCGTAATATAGCGCTGTCCTTATACACAGCGCTTCCCAGCAGTGATACACGGAACATCGTAATATAGCGCTGTCCATATACACAGCGCTTCCCAGCAGTGATACACGGAACACCGTAATATAGCGCTGTCCTTATACACAGCGCTTCCCAGCAGTGATACACGGAACACCGTAATATAGCGCTGTCCTTATACACAGCGCTTCCCAGCAGTGATACACGGAACATTGTAATATAGAGCTGTCCATATACCCAGCGCTTCCCAGCAGTGATACACGGAACATCGTAATATAGCGCTGTCCATATACCCAGCGCTTCCCAGCAGTGATACACGGAACATCCTAATATAGCGCTGTCCATATACCCAGCGCTTCCCAGCAGTGATACACGGAACACCGTAATATAGCGCTGTCCATATACCCAGCGCTTCCCAGCAGTGATACACGGAACACCGTAATTTAGCGCTGTCCATATACCCAGCGCTTCCCAGCAGTGATACACGGAACACCGTAATATAGCGCTGTCCATATACTCAGCGCTTCCCAGCAGTGATACACGGAACATCCTAATATAGCGCTGTCCATATACCCAGCGCTTCCCAGCAGTGATACACGGAACACCGTAATATAGCGCTGTCCTTATACACAGCGCTTCCCAGCAGTGATACACGGAACACCGTAATATAGAGCTGTCCATATACCCAGCGCTTCCCAGCAGTGATACACGGAACACCGTAATATAGAGCTGTCCATATACCCAGCGCTTCCCAGCAGTGATACACGGAACATCGTAATATAGCGCTGTCCATATACACAGCGCTTCTCAGCAGTGATTCACGGAACACCGTAATATAGCGCTGTCCATATACCCAGCGCTTCCCAGCAGTGATACACGGAACACCGTAATATAGCGCTGTCCTTATACCCAGCGCTTCCCAGCAGTGATACACGGAACATCGTAATATAGCGCTGTCCATATACACAGCGCTTCCCAGCAGTGATACACGGAACATCGTAATATAGCGCTGTCCATATACACAGCGCTTCCCAGCAGTGATACACGGAACACCGTAATATAGCGCTGTCCATATACCCAGCGCTTCCCAGCAGTGATACACGGAACATCGTAATATAGCGCTGTCCATATACCCAGCGCTTCCCAGCAGTGATACACGGAACATCGTAATATAGCGCTGTCCATATACACAGCGCTTCCCAGCAGTGATACACGGAACACCGTAATATAGCGCTGTCCATATACCCAGCGCTTCCCAGCAGTGATACACGGAACACCGTAATATAGCGCTGTCCTTATACCCAGCGCTTCCCAGCAGTGATACACGGAACACCGTAATATAGAGCTGTCCTTATACCCAGCGCTTCCCAGCAGTGATACACGGAACATCGTAATATAGCGCTGTCCATATACCCAGCGCTTCCCAGCCGTGATACACGGAACACCGTAATATAGCGCTGTCCATATACACAGCGCTTCCCAGCAGTGATACACGGAACACCGTAATATAGCGCTGTCCATATACCCAGCGCTTCCCAGCAGTGATACACGGAACATCGTAATATAGCGCTGTCCTTATACACAGCGCTTCCCAGCAGTGATACACGGAACATCGTAATATAGAGCTGTCCATATACACAGCGCTTCCCAGCAGTGATACACAGAACACCGTAATATAGCGCTGTCCATATACCCAGCGCTTCCCAGCAGTGATACACAGAGCACTATTATATAGTCTGGCTCGCCTGCGTGCTGTAGTAGCTGCGTCATAATGTAATTGCTTATTTTTGTAGGGGAGATTAGGGACGGAGCAGCCACGTGGCCACTTCACAGACTGCCACGTGGCTGCCTCAGAGAATCGGTCTCTTCAGAGACCCACACTCAAAAATGAATGTTCTCCGTCGGAGGTCAGTGTGTGTCTGACTCCATTACAATAGAACAGGGGCGGCCAACGCCCGTCCTCAAGGGTCACCAACTGCTCAGGTTTTCAGGATATCCCTGCTTCAGCACAGTCGAAGACTGAGCCACCTGTGCTGAAGCAGGGATATCCCTAATACCTGGCCTGTTGGTGGCCCTTGAGGATGGGCGTTGGTCGCTCCTGTAACAGAACATTCGACCTCCTCAGTATTTTGTAGGGACGTTGAATTCGTTTGGTTTTACTCTGCAAATGACGCAGAATAGCGCAGAATAACGCGTATCGAGTTCAAATATG
The DNA here is from genome assembly GCF_040206685.1 of Ascaphus truei. Taxonomy (NCBI): domain Eukaryota; kingdom Metazoa; phylum Chordata; class Amphibia; order Anura; family Ascaphidae; genus Ascaphus; species Ascaphus truei. Next base: position 26,900,114 of record NC_134503.1, read on the forward strand.
CTGAATACTTCAGAATAATTGAAAGGGACATTAATGCCGCCCAGCAGCGCTCTCCAGCTGGCGCCCCGCGTGGGGCCTCGATGTCGGCCTCGAACCCTCTGCTCCCGCTAATAACATACTAGTTGTTTAGGGTAAGTGCAGCGCGAGACTTTATTGGGGGGGGGCGCGGTTACAGAGGCCCCCGCGCGAAGAGCGCGAGGCCTCTGTAAATGTACTTACTGGTTCTTGTCCACACGTCTCCATGGCAACGCAGCGTCAAATGACACCCGTTACCATGGAGCAGTGATGTCACATAACGCAGTGCGACTTATAGATTTTTGTAATAAATCCTCCTCCCTCCGTTACACTATTTTTATTACCCGCGGCGATGGATTTGCGAAACTGAAAACATTTTGTGAGGGTTTTTACCGCCATTAACCAAACGGCCTTTTACTTTGCATTTTAATTCTTTGCCGAAAAGGATTCCGTGACCATATTTTGGGTATTTTGTGTTATTTTTTTGGGGGTTTCATATTTTGGAAGAATGTTTTGAATTATCGCAATGCGTTAAAAGGGCAGTTTCACTTGAATTCCACCAAATTCAACCAAATTATCAACACCAGTCGACTAATATGATTTTATCTTCAATAAAACGGGCAATGGATGGAAGGGAAGTAACCATAATTATGCCCTTTTACAAAGCATTAGTAAGACCACACCTTCAATATGGAGTACAATTTTGAGTGCCACTTCATAGAAAAGTCATTATGGAACTAGAGAGAGTGCAGAGAACAGCCACCAAATGAATAAAGGGGATGGACATTCTAACTTATGAGGAGAGGCTAGCTAAATTAGATTTATTTACATTAGAAAAGAGGCGTCTAAGAGGGAATATGATAACTATATACAAATATATTCGGGGACAGTACAAGGAGCTTTCAAAAGAACTATTTATCCCACGGGCAGTACAAAGGACTCGGGGCCATCCCTTAAGGTTGGAGGAAAGGAGATTTCACCAGCAACAAAGGAAAGGGATCTTTACAGTAAGGGCAGTTACAGTGTGGAATTCATTACCCATGGAGACTGTGATGGCAGATACAATAGATTTGTTCAAAAAGAGGTTGGACATCCTTTAGAAAGGAAAAGTATACAGGGATATACGAAATAAGTAAACATGGGAAGGATTTTGATCCAGGGAGAAAATCCGATTGTCAATATTTGAATTTATTTTCCCCTTATGAGATATCCTTGGATAATGTGTCACTGGGGTTTTTTGTTTGCCTTCCTCTGGATCAATATAAATACAAATACACCGTAAGTATAAATCTAGGATAAAGTATCTGTTGTCTAAATTTAACATAGGTTGATATTTTTTTCACAATGGTTGCCATATTTAACAGGCCCAAAAATGATTTGACGTTCGTTTTCTCTGGACGTTACTGACATGATGATGACAAATCGAGGAGGTTTTGAAAAGAACAAAGATTATTTGAATCATGCATGCCCTTATTCTCTCCCGTCTTGACTATTGTAACCTACTACCAACAGGTCTACCTACTTTCTGCATCTTTCTACCTTGCAATCAATCCAAAATGCTGCTCTTGAATCATTTAGGAACAGTCCCTACTCGTCTCCTCCTTAAATCCCTCTCCTGGCATCCCATCAAATTCGGATCACCCATAAAGTTCTCCTCCTTACTTTCAAGGCTCTGCACTTATCTGCTCCTCCCTACATATCAGCTCTGATCTCTCGCTGTGCCTCGAATCATCTCCTGCGCTCTACCCCAAACTGTCTCCTTTCCACCCCTTTCACCTCTACTGCTCTCTCTCGCCTTAACCCTTTCCCTCCCTCCCTGCTTCTTACCTGTGCAGCTCCACCTCACTCCTACTAATTACCATCACGTTATCACGTTATAGAGTCTGGATGGGAGTACAGTAACACTAAGACATAATTACCGTCACGTTATTGGAAGTTATAGGGCCTGGATGGGAGTAACACTAAGACATAATTACTGTCACGTTATTGGAAGTTATAGGGTCTGGATGGGAGTAACACTAAGACATAATTACCCCCACGTTATTGGAAGTTATAGGGGCTGGATGGGAGTAACACTAAGACATAATTACCGTCACGTTATTGGGAGTTATAGGGGCTGGATGGGAGTAACACTAAGACATAATTACCGTCACGTTATTGGGAGTTATAGGGTCTGGATGGGAGTGACACTAAGACATAATTACCGTCACGTTATTGGAAGTTATAGGGCCTGGATGGGAGTGACACTAAGACATAATTACTGTCACGTTATTGGGAGTTATAGGGTCTGGATGGGAGTAACACTAAGACATAATTACCGTCACGTTATTGGAAGTTATAGGGTCTGGATGGGAGTAACACTAAGACATAATTACTGTCACGTTATTGGAAGTTATAGGGCCTGGATGGGAGTGACACTAAGACATAATTACTGTCACGTTATTGAAAGTTATAGGGTCTGGATGGGAGTAACACTAAGACATAATTACCGTCACGTTATTGGAAGTTATAGGGTCTGGATGGGAGTAACACTAAGACATAATTACCGTCACGTTATTGGGAGTTATAGGGTCTGGATGGGAGTAACACTAAGACATAATTACCGTCACGTTATTGGAAGTTATAGGGTCTGGATGGGAGTAACACTAAGACATAATTACCGTCACGTTATTGGAAGTTATAGGGCCTGGATGGGAGTGACACTAAGACATAATTACTGTCACGTTATTGAAAGTTATAGGGTCTGGATGGGAGTAACACTAAGACATAATTACCGTCACGTTATTGGAAGTTATAGGGTCTGGATGGGAGTAACACTAAGACATAATTACCGTCACGTTACTGGAAGTTATAGGGTCTGGATGGGAGTAACACTAAGACATAATTACCGTCACGTTATTGGAAGTTATAGGGTCTAGATGGGAGTAACACTAAGACATAATTACTGTCACGTTATTGGAAGTTATAGGGTCTGGATGGGAGTAACACTAAGACATAATTATCGTCACGTTATTGGAAGTTATAGGGTCTGGATGGGAGTAACACTAAGACATAATTATCGTCACGTTATTGGAAGTTATAGGGTCTGGATGGGAGTAACACTAAGACATAATTATCGTCACGTTATTGGAAGTTATAGGGTCTGGATGGGAGTAACACTAAGACATAATTACCGTCACGTTATTGAAAGTTATAGGGTCTGGATGGGAGTAACACTAAGACATAATTACCGTCACGTTATTGGAAGTTATAGGGTCTGGATGGAAGTAACACTAAGACATAATTATCGTCACGTTATTGGAAGTTATAGGGTCTGGATAGGAGTAACACTAAGACATAATTACTGTCACGCTATTGGAAGTTATACAGTAGGGCCTGGATGGGAGTAACACTAAGACATAATTACCGTCACGTTATTGGAAGTTATAGGGTCTGGATGGGAGTAACACTAAGACATAATTACCGTCACGTTATTGGAAGTTATAGGGTCTGGATGGGAGTAACACTAAGACATAATTACCGTCACGTTATTGGAAGTTATGGGGTCTGGATGGGAGTAACACTAAGACATAATTACTGTCACGTTATTGGAAGTTATAGGGTCTGGATGGGAGTAACACTAAGACATAATTACTGTCACGTTATTGGAAGTTATAGGGTCTGGATAGGAGTAACACTAAGACATAATTACTGTCACGCTATTGGAAGTTATACAGTAGGGCCTGGATGGGAGTAACACTAAGACATAATTACCGTCACGTTATTGGAAGTTATAGGGTCTGGATGGGAGTAACACTAAGACATAATTACCGTCACGTTATTGGAAGTTATAGGGTCTGGATGGGAGTAACACTAAGACATAATTACCGTCACGTTATTGGAAGTTATGGGGTCTGGATGGGAGTAACACTAAGACATAATTACTGTCACGTTATTGGAAGTTATAGGGTCTGGATGGGAGTAACACTAAGACATAATTACCGTCACGTTATTGGAAGTTATAGGGTCTGGATGGGAGTAACACTAAGACATAATTACCGTCACGTTATTGGAAGTTATAGGGTCTGGATGGGAGTAACACTAAGACATAATTACCGTCACGTTATTGGAAGTTATAGGGTCTGGATGGGAGTAACACTAAGACATAATTACCGTCACGTTATTGGAAGTTATAGGGTCTGAATGGGAGTAACACTAAGACATAATTACCGTTACGTTATTGGAAGTTATAGGGTCTGGGTGGGAGTAACACTAAGACATAATTACCGTCTCGTTATTGGAAGTTATAGGGTCTGGATGGGAGTAACACTAAGACATAATTACCGTCACGTTATTGGAAGTTATAGGGTCTGGATGGGAGTAACACTAAGACATAATTACCGTCACGTTATTGGAAGTTATAGGGTCTGGGTGGGAGTAACACTAAGACATAATTACCGTCACGTTACTGGCAGATATCACAACATGATGTTACAATAATGTGACAGTAACGCTATGCTAATGAGATGTAGAACGGTCGCTGTTTGTGCATATAATTAGCTGCGAGGATACACGGTTATCCTCGGGGATCATCACGCCCCCGCTCCTGATTTAGGTCACGTCCCGTTATGAGCCCGGATTTACCGGAGCTCTCTGTATCTGGCCCTTAGATGGTAAGCTCTGCGGGACAGGAATCTGCTGTGCTTCTCACAAAATATCCCGCGTTCTTATATCTAGTTTATCGATCGCCACGTACATTATTGCCAGTGTATCAATACAAACAGGACATCAGTCACATCATGTTACGCTCGAGTTCCCTTCCTGTACTCTGTGAGTGTGTGCAGCTGGTAACGAGTTTAAACTCTAATTGTTTCCCACTTCCCGGCTCCGCGTTTCGTGTGATGAAGAACTTTGCTCTAATTGTATATTCACAGTCGGTGTAAAGTGTCAGCGCCGTTTCCAGCGCCTGAAATGATGATTAATTGTAAAACTCTGTATACTCTGAGAGCAGCGATTGTTCCTGATTATGCCTCCGCTCGCTGCTGCGGGGTTTGTCCTGCCGGTTTGTAACGAGTAGTCTGATTTTGCCATATGTTTTGGGGGTGCCGAGCTCTTTGGGGGGTTTGTATGGGAGGTTGTAATGTTCCTTTTAAAGGAGTTGGATTAAATCCCACTATAAAAGAAATAGATTTATAGGTGTGTGTGTGTGTGTGTGTGTGTGTGTGTGTGTGTGTGTGTGTGTGTGCGCGCGCCCCATATATAAACCCGATAACCGGTAGGAATCTCTGCTGTGACTGCAGGAACACACTGAAACCAGGAGAAATCGCCTTGTGATGTTATTCTGTGTCCCAGGGGAGCAGGGGAAAGACTCCAGCGACGCCGTGAAAACGAGCGCACTCAGCCGTCAGCAGCTGAAGTGTACGCCCAACACAGCTGAGCAGGGGATTCCCAAGTTGTCCGCGATTTGCCCGGAGCTTGACGCAGCGCGTCAAATGATGTCACTACTGGAACCGCCAATCAGAACGGCCCTACGCGTTTCGTCGCTGGCAAGCAACTTCCTCAGGAGCATAACTTGGGAATCCCCTGCTTGGCTGTGTTTCGGCGCACACATCAGCTGCTGAACGCCAAGTGCCCTCTCTTTCACGGCATATATTTTGTAGATATAAACACACGTGTGTGTGTGTATGTGTATGTATGTGTATATTGTTTTCCCTTTCTTTTTGAAACCTCCTATACTTTACGGGAGCCTTCTGAGTGGGAGGACGTCCCTGTGAAAAATGCTGCTATCTGGGGATGGCAAAATATGGCGGGTAGAATAAGGTGAAGCTTTTAATTCCAGTCTGATGATGCTTCTGCCCTTACTTGGGAGAGGGACGTCAATTAACATCGAGGGCAAGACAAGCAGGGGATTCTGGTAAGCAAAATGGCAGCCATAGAAACCAGCTCTTCACACACATCGTTTATAAAACCATGTCTTATTATTTGATTGTGCGGCCCGTGTGCTGTGGAATAAATCATTATGTTGGGACGTTCTAGATCTGAATATGTTAAAGCAGAACAAAACGCAGTAATCCACAATGTGCAGCTTTAACTGTTTCTCCGCTATGCGTCGTAGGCGCACGGGGTTAATCAGAGGCGGGCGTATCATTTTCTGATAATCTATAATTTGTTGAAAAATCTATCATTTTTTCTGCTGTTTGAAATAGAGAGCCAAAGCTAGAAAATATTCCAGGAACCTGGTCGTGCGCTCATCTGCATGTGACTACCCAGAATCCTCGGCTGCAGCTTGGCCACTGTATGGCGGGACAATGGGGGTTTTATGAAGCAGGTTTGGGGCCATGTGGACGAGCTAAAGATACGCCCATGGGTTCTCTCTCTGCTCCACGTGGCCATTGTACGTGGTAAAGGATTTTAGGGGACAGGGGGATTTTTGGCTAGGGCAGACATTATTTTATTTGACACTGCGTCATCGCGTGATGTCACACGGTAAGTAAATTCACGCCGGCCCTGTAGAAGAATAGAGAATTATTGCTGAATGTTTGGGGTGTTTGATTTTAATGATGCAATGTTCTGTTGTTAATTAGACACATCTCGCTGACGCTGCCCGCCACGTTCCGCGGCCGGAATAACACGCGCCCGGACTTTGAAAACCAGCACTCCAACTTGTACGCAATATCCGGTGAGTCTCTCTGCGATGTCCGATGATCGGGTGTGTAACAACGGGCGGCGTTTCTGCATTTGCGTACAGCGCGAGTACTTCGTCTGCAAATGCCCCATCTCCATTTTTTTTTATACAGTACCCCTCCCGCTTTTCTGTTTCGTAGGATTTCGGGATAAGGGCTCCCCCTATGGCGGAAACGCGCCATTTTCAGGTCCCCCCCTGATTCCCGAGATACGTACCTGTGAAGGTAGCGCCGGGACTGTTCCATGTCCCGGGGAAACAAAATGGCTGCTTCAATCCCGCAACCGAGTTAAATAACCCGGTTCAGCCCTGGGAATCCACCCGACAAATTTAAAGGTGTCCGGTTTTCAAGCTTTCTAAAATAGTGCTGTACATTAACATGCCCGACCCACAGAGCTTACACTCGAAATACATGCGGGAGTAAATTGCATGCAGAGTGAAAGCTCGGGAGGGAAAGAGACTGACCCACAGAGCTTGCAATTTATGTGGGAGATCTGTGTAGGACTCTGACCCCCGGAGCTTACGCTCTGATTGGTTTAGGGAGTTGGGTGGAACCGGCAGGGTAAGTGTTACAGGGATGGGGGGGGGAGAATTGGAAGGTCCGGTCCGTGCTGGGGAAGACAGAATACCTGTCAGAGGAGACGGCGTTATACACAGGCACAGAGCGCGGTTATATCGTATTATCTGGGTCCCGTCGGAAGAACTAATCCGATTGCCTCTCCTTTGAGAAATGAGCGCGGGTCACTTGTCTGGTAGGGGACGGGGGGGATGAATGGGTCTGCGGCCGGGACGGAGCAGAGATTGATGTCGGAGTCTGTGGGTAGGGGGGGGGGTGCCGGCAGTGAGGGGGTTACTGTGCGGGTGACAGCTGGTGGCGGTGTGTACGATGCCATGTGCACGCTGTCACCCTGACGCTCGCTGCCTGCTTCAGGATGATGAATTACCTCCGCTCTGGATGAAACCGTCAGCCGTCTCCCCCAGAACTGTCGGGGGGGGGGGGGGGGGGGCTGGGACCGGCGTCTTTAACCCCTTCAGCTTGGTGACACGTGGTGGGACATCCCGTTCACGTCCCACAGGTTACACACTATACACAGAGTGCGGGTTATATGAAGGAGGCTGTCTGCTTGATATTCAGTTCTATATCTCTTCTTGTTTCCAGCCCCTCGCTCCCCCTCCTTCTCCCCTCTCTCACTCTCTCGTTCTCCCCCCCACCTCTCGTTCTCCCCCCCACCTCTCGTTCTCCCCCCCACCTCTCGTTCTCCCCCCCCACCTCTCGTTCTCCCCCCCCACCTCTCGTTCCCCCCACCCTCTCGTTCTCCCCCCACCTCTCGTTCTCCCATCCCCCACCTCTCAGTCTCTCACCCCCCCCTCTCTCTCTCTCCCCCTCTCTCTCTCTCCCCCTCTCTCTCTCTCCCCCTCTCTCTCTCTCCCTCTCTCTCTCTCTCTCTCTCCCTCCCTCTCTCTCTCTCTCTCTCTCTCTCTCTCTCTCTCTCTCTCTCTCGTCCTCTCTCTCGTCCTCTCTCTCGTCCTCTCTCGCTCTCGTCCTCTCTCGCTCTCGTCCTCTCTCGCTCTCGTCCTCTCTCGCTCTCTCTCGCCCCCTCTCTCTCTCTCTCTCTCTCTCTCTCTCGCCTCCTCTCTCGCCCTCTCTCTCGCCCCCTCTGTGTATAACCGTCTTCCTTAGGAAAGATTCCGTAATGTTCTGCGTTGTGAGAACTCAGTCGCAGCCTGGCCCCAAGACATTGGATAGAGGTTGTAAAAACCCTCCAAATGCTAAAAGTACAACAACAAAATCACACTGATATTTAAAAAAAAAAAAAAAAGATCTCAAACACTTAACCTATTAAACAGGCCACTGCCCTGAAGGTCACTTTGGGCCTCGCCGGGACCATTCACACCAGGTCACCGGCAGACGTGGCTTACCAGTCGCCAGACTCAACAAGCCGCACACACCCGCTTTTAATTTCGCCCTCACAATGGAAAGACGCATCGGCGGTTTCCAATTACAGCCCCCCCCCCGGTGCCCCGCGCTGTTTTCACGCCGTATCACCGATGATCGCCCGACCTGACAGGGGAGCCTGGATCCTGAATTAACCACGGAAACCACAGCGTGGGCAATTTGAAATAGCGGGGGGAGAGTTATTTGCATAATATTAATTTCTTTTATCAAGTGTTCTTCTGTAATCGAAGTTTAAATAGCGCTGACAGGCCGTGGAAAATAGCTTTTTTTTTTTTTTTTCCGTTGGATTTATTACTTGGATAATTCTCCATCTTTAATAACACCGTGTGTGCGATTCTCCGACTTGTATAGAACTCTTGTTAATTGGTCCAGATGGTGCACGCTGATTATGCAAAATGATTACTTTATTTTCTTTTTTTTTCCCCTTCCTCCGGAGATATTTCGGAGCAAAATTAATTTTTTTTTTATAGACTTCTTATCGTGCAGCTTAACAATTTTTTTTTTGTGTGTGTAGACGTTGAATTTAATCTGCTCTGTTATATTTGCCGGCTCCGTAACATATCTCTGCGCTGACAAAGAATAATTAAACTGATTTTTTTTTTGTTGCGTGCCCCCCTATTGTTAAGCAGCACAAAAGCGCGCGGCTGTTTTTCCGAGACGGAAGATAATATTCGGTTTGTTCAAACCCCTGGGGCGGCCCCGGGAGAATTTGGACGCAGGGAACAGCAGACGCACTTTTTTTTTCCATCAGGCCAAACTACGCGCGTGTTCCGCTTCCAGGGGAGCGAGAGACCTCGGCCGCGTAACATCGGATCTCTCACTGCGTCCCACTTTTATTTTTTTCTTTGAAAAGATAGTGGATTTGTGGGCAAATAAAAAAACAAGATACTTAGGGTGTGGAAATAACAAAAAGTGGTGGAAAAAAGGTGTCATAGCTCTATACACAAATATATACTGTATACTGTATTTTTTGTGTGTGTGAAATATATATATATATATATATATATATATATATATATATATATATATATATAAAACATAATACTGAGTTAAGTTATGGTGAGTAAAAAAAGTGACAAAAACCCTCCACAGGAAAGCAAATATGCAAATATAGCTGTATGCTCATCTGCATGTCTTAGGCAGGTATATATATATATATATATATATATATATATATATATATATATATATATATATATATCTATATCACACATACACGTCTGTACCTTCATATCCCCCTGGGAAGGTTTTCTGTGTATATCAACAGAATATAGTTGAAAGAAATATAACAAATATTTCTCTTTATTTCTGAATAATGAATATATACAGTATGTATATTCACATATAGTTTGCCCATAGGGTGCAGTAAGGCCACTTGTAGGGTGAGCCGTGACTTGGGTGCGCTGCGAGTTCTGCTGTGTATATATTTCCCGTCGCTGCGCACAGCTCGGCTGAATCCGCTCACTCCAACACCATCTGTCTGCGCTAATAAAAATAATGAAGATTATGCCTGTGATCACTATAAGACATAATGCCGTGTAAAGACGGTGCGGAGGCCGCGTTCCCAGAGACGCCGGCAGCATCTGCCCATCTGCCTTAACCACTTTGGCAATGGGAAGCTGGCGGGCTGAGGGTTAACGTCTGAACTGCACCGCTATAGGGAATAAGTGCAGAGTATATACAGTCTCTACTAAAGATGCAGTCCCCTCTCCTAGTAACCTTTTTCCAATATATATATATTGCTTTGCTTGCTTCATTCATTGTAACATCGCCGGAAGAAGAGATCAGTGTATCTCGAAAGCTCGCACAAATAAAAGCATTTAGTTAGCCACAGAACGGTATCATCTATTTATTTTTTGATTATTGAAGCTCGGCTAACACGGTACTGATAGATATATATATGTATATATATATCTATCAGAAAATAGCCGTGTTAGTCCAGTTGCGATAGTGCAGAATAAATGAGTTCTTCAGTATTAGGTGATACCTTTTTTATTGGACTAACAATTTATGTCATAGGGCAAGCTTTCGAGAGCTCCCCAGAAGAGAGGAGAACTCTCGAAAGCTTGTCCTGTGACATAAATTGTTAGTCCAATAAAAAAGGTATCACCTAATACTGAAGAACATATATATGTGTATATATATACATATATACTTTTATATATATATATATATATATATATATATATATATATAACAAAAAAGACTATGAAGTAGCGCCTATTGAGTCCCTATATGAATGGCTGATGATGAATAACAGAGAAAATATCCAAGTGCTGTCTATGATATGCTAGTAAATAAAAATATACAGTAGATATACCTAACTCATATATAAAGGAATAATACCACGGTAGCTGTGTGTAGTAGGTCTAATCTAACAACTAGTCTAATATAACATATAGTAAAATAATATAAACAAATAAAAACATTTAATATTAAAAAATTATATGACCAAAAATATAAAAATTGATACAAAAGACCAATAGGTAGGTGTCCAGCTCAGTCCCAAATTGTATCCACCAGATGGTTTGCAGCCCGAATAAGGGATGGCCAATCCCTGACAGGAATCTGTATGGAGAAAAAACAAACAGGCACACACCTAGTGTATTACCGTAAACAATATGCATTTGAGGGACATAAAACTTAGACAAATGCCCACTCACAAAAATAGCATTATTGAGCGCATGTATGAGATAACTCAATCGCCAACCATACGGTCCTTCCGATGCGCCTCGTGACCTCGGCGTTCTCCGACGTCGCCCCTCCACGGTAGGCGGAAGCGGAACCGGCCTCTCTCCCGGCGCCCCGGATAAGGATGTCCCTCCGGAAACAACAACACCAATGGTTCGTGAGAGTAGCAATACCAGTATTAGGTTACTTGGAGTCTCGGAAGTGTATAGCAGTGTACACACAGTCTCTCAGTCCTTTGCTAAGTGAGTGCCACACAGCCAGACCACGCCCTACACGTTTCCTCATAGAAATGACTTCATCAGGGGAGATATCCGAGCGACACCGGGTACTTTAAGTTTATATACTGCACCGACACACTTTATTCGAGCAAATACCCGGTATGTACCTGGCAGATACCTGGAATGCGCCGCTCCTCACCTCTGACAAGCCCCGTTGCATTTGCCTTCCCAGCCTGGGTTCATGCCTGGCTGATGGGCGGCTGATCTGTTAAATGATAATGATTAGGATTTAATAGGCTGCAATGCTTCGCGTGTCTACCAGATGGCATAAATTCATGAATTGTAATGCAGTATATATATATGTACTGTGCAGTATTGCAGCCAACGGGAATAAAATGCTTCAATCCCTGCCGGAAAATACCTCAATGCACTCGGGCAGAAAACAGTCACAAACCTCAATACACCCGGGTATACCCGAATTCGTGGGACTAGCCGAGCTCGAATAAAGTGTGTCGCCAGTGTATATCTATATATCCATTAATGTACCCGGCGTCGCTCGGGAATTCTAAGAAATCAACCTCATTCCTCCTCCCCCCTCTTCTCTCTCTCCTCCCCCCATCTCTTTCCTTTTAATACCTTATGATATCCCCAATTCTTTAAGTCTCTCCCTTTCTCCAGCATCCTTACTTTCTCCTCACGTGTACACTGACTTCCTCTCTTTCTTTCTGCGTCTGCTCTCTGTGTAACCTTTATAGCTATCTGACTCCTTATCTGCCACCAGGCTATGTGCATTATGATGTCACCAGTATGATATCACATGCCAGATACATTGGAGTGTGTGAGACGAAACTAACCCGGACAGTCGCCCTATTTAGATACATAAAGTAATCCTTCCATGTTTAGTTGTTCTAGATCGTATTGTTTGGGGCGTGCGTAGTGAGAAACACAGACGTGTGTGTGTGTGTGTGTGTGTGTGTGTGTGTGTGTGTGTATATATCAGATGAGCATATAGTTGTATTTACATTTGCATATTTGCTGTGGAGGGTTTTTGTCACTTTTTTTACTCACCATAACTTAACTCAGTATTATGGTTGGCCCATCCTTTAGCTTCTTTGCATACCCAGTTTACCAACCCCACACTGATGAGACCCATAAAGGTCGAAACAGGGTTTTCTGGGTATGTACCTTAACCCTGGCTGTGCTCAAAGCTGTGACCATGCAGCAAGCTTAAGCCTATAGGGAACCATGTTAAAAATGGTTTTTGAAGCAAAATGTGGCACTGTGTGCTCATTTGCATGTCATTCCCCAGAATCCCTTGCTGCAGTGGAAGTGCTGTGTGCTGGGTGATAATGGTGAAAGGCGGGGTTGCAGACCTGCCTAAGACATGCAGATGAGCATACAGTTGTGTATATATATATATCATTTTGGTTGTAGTGTAAATATATATATTTTTGTGGTTTTTGTGTATATACATATAATATAACGTGTGTGTGTGTATATGTAGCCATACAGTGTGTGTGTGTGTCTGCTCTGTGCCTGTCCCAATTCTTTGAGGCCGCTCTGGCAGTGCGAGGGTTAAGTGGCGTGCTATAATAGGTTAAGTTGATTCTGCCGTTTTAATTTCCAAACGTCTCATTAATGTTGGGCTGTATATAATGCATCGTGAGTGCCATCATTATATGGAGTTTATAGAGATTTATGCTTGGATATTACTTAAAGAGGTTTTAATGGGCCATTTAGCTGGGTCATACTCATTGCGTTTGAACCGTTCCTACATCTAACCAGGCCCGTATTCCCATTATAATAACCGTATAATAACAAGCTAGTCTAGGGAGCGGTTATAGGAGCAGTTAGGGGAGGAGTTATAGGGAGAGGTTATAGGAGCAGTTAGGGGAGGAGTTATAGGAGCAGTTAGGGGAGGAGTTATAGGGAGAGGTTATAGGAGCAGTTAGGGGAGGAGTTATAGGGAGTCATTATAAAAGCATTTAGGGGAGGAGTTATAGGGAGCAGTTAGGGGAGGAGTTAGGGGAGGAGTTATAGGGAGAGGTTATAGGAGCAGTTAGGGGAGGAGGTATAGGGAGAGGTTATAGGAGCAGTTAGGGGAGGAGGTATAGGAGCAGCTGGGGAGGAGTTATAGGAGCAGTTAGGAGAGGAGATATAGGGAGCGGTTATAGGAGCAGTTAGGGGAGGAGTTATAGGGAGCGGTTATAGGAGCAGTTAGGGGAGGAGTTATAGGGAGCGGTTATAGGAGCAGTTAGGGGAGGAGTAATAGGGAGAGGTTATAGGAGCAGTTAGGGGAGAGGTTATAGGAGCAGTTAGGGGAGGAGTTATAGGGAGAGATTATAGGAGCAGTTAGGGGAGGAGTTATAGGGAGAGGTTATAGGAGCAGTTAGGGGAGGAGTTATAGGGAGAGGTTATAGGAGCAGTTAGGGGAGGAGTTATAGGGAGGGGTTATAGGAGCAGTTAGGGGAGGAGTTATAGGGAGAGGTTATAGGAGCAGTTAGGGGAGGAGTTATAGGGAGAGGTTATAGGAGCAGTTAGGGGAGGAGTTATAGGAGCAGTTAGGGGAGGAGTTATAGGGAGAGGTTATAGGAGCAGTTAGGGGAGGAGTTATAGGAGCAGTTAGGGGAGGAGTTATAGGAGCAGTTAGGGGAGGAGTTATAGGGAGAGGTTATAGGAGCAGTTAGGGGAGAGGTTATAGGAGCAGTTAGGGGAGGAGTTATAGGAGCAGTTAGGGGAGGAGTTATAGGAGCAGTTAGGGGAGGAGTTATAGGAGCAGTTAGGGGAGGAGTTATAGGGAGAGGTTATAGGAGCAGTTAGGGGAGGAGTTATAGGGAGAGGTTATAGGAGCAGTTAGGGGAGGAGTTATAGGAGCAGTTAGGGGAGGAGTTATAGGAGCAGTTAGGGGAGGAGTTATAGGAGCAGTTAGGGGAGGAGTTATAGGAGCAGTTAGGGGAGGAGTTATAGGAGCAGTTAGGGGAGGAGTTATAGGAGCAGTTAGGGGAGGATAACCCGTCTCGTACGTCCGACGTAAGAGCAAACTGACAGTAGCGGAAATTCTTGCGCCGCGTCCATCTCCCCGATCGGAGCCGCAGGGAACGCAAAGCGAATATCCGGCCCGGACCTTAGGAGGTCACCAAGCCGACAACCACACCAAGTGTCCGCTGACCGTAACGATATGCTAATTAGCATAATTAATGATATGGCGGTGTAGCACTGGTGGGCGGGTGCCGGTGATTAATGCGCAGAGAGGGGCCGCGGCGGTCCCCTAATGCGTCTTTAACCCTTTCACTGCTGGTATCACGTTGCGTTGCCTTGTGTTTGTAGTGTGGAAACCAGAACCTGTGTGACTGTTTGGCATGAAACAGGTTAATGTACTCGCTACATCTTATTATCTCTCACTGTGTGTGTGTCATATATATAATCAATATATAATCTATACATCTATATCTATATCTGTGTGTATGTATGTAGTATGTATATCTATAGAGAGATCTATCTATCTATCTATCTATCTATCTATCTATCTATCTATCTATCTATCGGTCACTTTGCTCCTACGTGGGACTGACCCTTTAACCCATTACACACGTCCCTGTCATTAGGTCACTTTGCTCCTACGTGGGACTGACCCTTTAACCCATTACACACGTCCCTGTCATTAGGTCACTTTGCTCCTATGTGGGACTGACCCTTTAACCCATTACACACGTCCCTGTCATTAGGTCACTTTGCTCCTACGTGGGACTGACCCTTTAACCCATTAAACACGTCCCTGTCATTAGGTCACTTTGCTCCTATGTGGGACTGACCCTTTAACCCATTACACACGTCCCTGTCATTAGGTCACTTTGCTCCTACGTGGGGAGGGCCCTTTAACCCAATGGTGCTCAACACCAGTCCTCAAGACACCCCCAACAGGTCAGGTTTTCAGGATACCCCTGCTTCAGCACAGGTGGCTCAGTCTTCGACTTCTTTTTTTTTTTAATCCATGAAACACGCCTGTCGGGCCACTTTGCTCCTGCGTGGATCAGCGCTTTCCCCGTTTTGCGCAGGCGATCAGACAGGTGAACGCAGAGGGTCAAGTCGCATAGAACGAGACAGATTAATGCAGCTTGCCATTGATTAATCAAAGCTAATTACACTCAGACGAGTGCTGTAAAAATAGCTGAATATTGTAACCTTTCTGCTAACTCTCCGGCTTTTTCTCCAGGGCCGTGGAAGTACTCCGCTAATAAAGAGAAAAATCTTTCATTTGCATTAGCGAACGCGACTAATTGTTGTCTTGTTAATTGGCTTCAGGGACTGAGTATTATCTTAATTACAAGGCTCCATTTTCCTTAATAGCTGCAATGCCAGACAATTGAACATTTGCAAATGTTGAGTTGTGTTATTTTATTGGGGCCAGCGTTAATGGCGTTTGTTAATTAGCAGGATTAATTACTGGGGTTTCATTTGCTGGTTAAACCTGGCTTGTGAGACTGTTAGCTCTTTGGGTGAGTTCTGTCTATTGCATTTGCTTGTGTATACACTGACTGTGGACACTATTTTGAGCATATGAAAAGCTTAGCTTTTGTTTGATAAATAAATGCTCAGAAATACTTGAATATTGTCAATGAGAAGATGGTTAAATTAACATGAACTCATCTTTTGGCGTCTGTGAGAAGACATTTTGAAGTTGCTAATGTCATTTCCTTGACAGGAAGTAGCAGCGTGTCATGTTCAAACATTGTGGCAGCTTCACTGCTGCTTCCTGTTTGTCACTGCGTTCAGGTTCCTCTTGCCTCTCACGGTCTACTTATTATGTCAGGAATTACAATACAGCCACATTATATGTGTCTATATGATCTTCATCCTCATCTTCAGCCCATGTCTCCCCACAGCTGGATGTCTCTTCGGGTAATACCCAGCATGCATCTCTCCTTACGTCTTTGGGTATTACCCAGCATGCATCTCGCCATACGTCTTTTGGTAATACCCAGCATGCATCTCTCCTTACGTCTTTTGGTAATACCCAGCATGCATCTCGCCATACTTCTTTGTGTTGTCTGAAGCTTCGGAATTATCTTCGTGTTTAGGGTCCAAGTGTCGCATACACATGTGCAGAATATACTTGTCGAATTTTGAGGCTCAAGGGAGGGTCCCCTTGAAATATGATCCTGTTTCTGCCAAATGCTCCATTCCATTTTAATTGTACTATTGGTCCCCACCCATGGTTACTTACCGGCCGAGGCGGGCGCAGTCTTCCACTCCTAGTTATATCCCCTTTATGTGTATCTTTGTAGACGTGACACATTTGTTGAACATCGCTTTGGTCTCGCTGAGATTCATATGGAGGCCACTTTTTTACATACAGACAAACGTGTTCCCAACCGCGGGAATCTGGGAAGTTACATACGTACAGTGGCGGCCGCCTTTAACCTAATGCGGCTTTCTCCGCGGGAATCTGGGAAGTTACGTACGTACAGTGGCGGCCGCCTTTAACCTAATGCGGCTTTCTCCGCGGGAATTTTTAAACCGCATGCAGACGCGGGCTTTTTTTTTTTTAAACTTTCGGCGCTAGTTTCGGCGTTGCAGGCGCTCCATTGTTCAGCGCGCCTGCTCCATTGTTCAGCGCGCCTGCTCCATTGTTCAGCGGGCCTGCTTCATTGTTCAGCGCCATTAGCGCTGAACGGGAGATGGGCTGGCGCGCGGCCGAGATTTCCAGAGAGAGAGAGGGAGACAGATACTGCTGCGGCCAGCTTTATTCTAGCATTTACCCGTGGTTACCCGTGGCTTATTTCGGCTGGCGCCGAACTTGGACGCGCGCCAGCCGCATCTTCCCCTCCCCCTTCCCTTCCCCTCGCGACCCCCTGACTGCTCCGCCTCTGCACAACGGCACAACGCTGGACGCACGCATACCCCCCTTACCTCGCCTACCCCTTCAGCCTCCATCCATCTTCGGGGATGCCTGGCGTCTTCGGGGATGCCTGGCGTCTTCGGGGATGCCTGGCGTCTTCGGGGATGCCTGGCGTCTTCGGGGATGCCTGGCGCGCACCCTGGCACGCGTGACCGGCGCCCCAGTGACGCGCGGCACGCGTCGAAAAAAAAAAACCAGCCGCGTCTGCCCGCACATTGCGGTGGCGGCCGCAGAAGAATAAAAGCGGCCGCCAGTGTAGCTAGATGGATACACACACAGATTGCTGGAAGATGGGGTGTATGTATGTATGTATGTACAGTATGTATGTATGTATGTACAGTGTGTATGTATGTATGTATGTACAGTATGTACTGTATGTATGTATGTATGTATGTACAGTATGTATGTATGTATGTACAGTGTGTATGTATGTATGTATGTACAGTATGTACTGTATGTATGTATGTATGTATGTATGTACAGTATGTATGTATGTATGTACAGTGTGTATGTATGTATGTATGTACAGTATGTACTGTATGTATGTATGTATGTACAGTATGTATGTATGTACAGTGTGTATGTATGTATGTACAGTATGTATGTATGTACAGTATGTATGTACAGTATGTATGTATGTATGTATGTATGTATGTACAGTATGTACTGTATGTATGTATGTATGTACAGTATGTATGTACGTATGTATGTATGTAAGTATGTATGTATGTATGTATGTACAGTATGTATGTACGTATGTATGTATGTATGTATGTACAGTATGTATGTATGTATGTACAGTGTGTATGTATGTATGTACAGTATGTACAGTATGTATGTATGTATGTACAGTATGTATGTATGTATGTATGTACGTATGTATGTATGTATGTATGTACAGTATGTATGTATGTATGTACAGTGTGTATGTATGTATGTACAGTATGTATGTATGTATGTATGTACGTATGTATGTATGTATGTACAGTATGTATGTACGTATGTATGTATGTATGTATGTACAGTATGTATGTATGTATGTACAGTGTGTATGTATGTATGTATGTATGTACAGTATGTATGTATGTATGTACAGTATGTATGTACAGTATGTATGTATGTATGTACAGTATGTATGTACAGTATGTATGTATGTATGTATGTATGTACAGTGTGTATGTATGTATGTATGTACAGTATGTATGTATGTACAGTGTGTATGTATGTATGTATGTACAGTGTGTATGTATGTATGTACAGTGTGTATGTATGTATGTTGATGTATCAGTACCGTGTTTGCCGAGCTGTAATAATAAACGAATAGACGATACCGTTCTGTGGCTAACGAAATGCTTTTATTTGTCTCTGGCTCTAGTCACATTCCAGGACGCACTGTTTTAAAGTAAAAACCATTTTTTGGCTTTATTCATTGTAACATCGCCGGAAGAAGAGATCAGTGTATCTCGAAAGCTCGCACAAATAAAAGCATTTCGTTAGCCACAGAACGGTATCGTCTAATCATTTTTGATTATTAAAGCTTAGTAAATTATATATTTGAATATATATATATATATATTATATGTACACACACACAACAAAAGACAAGAATCCCCAATGCTGCATCCAATGTGACAGATTATATAGTTAAATATTTATCCGTTTGTCTTCTCATAAGTAAGGGTCTCGGCCAACGCGTTCCACGTCACGGCATGACCCCTCTCACAGGTAGTGTTAGGACCTGCATTGGGGTCATGCCGCGACGTGGCTGCAGGCGTGGAACGCGTTGGCCAAAGAGTTTGGCTAAATGGCCCTTACTTATGAGAAGGGCAAACCGATAATGATCTAACTAGCTGTATATAATCTGTCACATTTGGATTTAGCATTGGGGATTCTTGTCTTTTGTGGTACCAGTATACATTTTGTCACAAACCCAATAGCACTCCTTGTGACACAAATATATACGGTGTATTGGTGTATTGGGTTCAGAGCTAGCAGGGATTGTGTGCATATATTATAGTATTTTAGAGACCGGGTTTTGACAGTGATGTGATTTGTCTCCGATTTTCGTCCTGTAACATTAATAACAAATGTATTCTTCATGCCGTTTTTTAAGCATCATCGTTATGATAAAGGGCATCTACTTAATTACAGGCTGGCTTAATTACAGCGCGTTTGTTTAGTAGGGTGCTAATTACCCTGCTAAGCCCTTGGCACTGGCTCTGATTGTCTCCGGCGCCCGGCGCGGGGTTCTCCGTACAATAGCAGATCGCAGAGATTAAGTGACTCCGGGTTTAATGACTGCAGGTGACACAGGGAAAACTCGTTAAACTGAGAGGTGCTCTAACTCAGCGCTGACAGACGACCCCGCTGAGTGATAGCGGGTACCTGGAGATGTGTTGGAGCGAGAAGCTTGGTTGCGTATAACACTAACACATGTAATATTCGCTGTGTATTGTAACATACATTTGTATGTTTCTTTGTCATTGATTTTAACGCCCGTGCTTAGATACACGTGGTATGAGGGGGAGGGAGGGGAGTGTATGCATGTGTATATTTACACATATGGGTGTGTATACTTCCACATATGGGTGTGTATACTTCCACATATGGATGTGTATTTTTGTGTGTGTGTGTGTGTATTTGCACACGTGCGTCAATATGATCTCTTTATAAAAAAAAAAGTGTGTATGACACATAGACACACAGACACGTGATTGCACAGGCAAATCAAATTTTGTGTAATCGGATTATATATATATCAGAGCAATTTTAAACGAGGCAACCACAGGTACTTTTTTTTTTTTATAACTTGTATTTTATTATACATAGTTGCATGATATACATAAAAAAAAAAACATCAGGTGCATATTTAGCATACAATATACAATAACAAAGGCATAACAAGCTCACGTAGTTTTTCGAGCCCTACTTAACCACGTGAGTGGGAATCTTTCAATTGTACTGTAGGGTACTGGGATAAATGATAATTGTTATAAAAAAAAAAAGGGGGGAGAATAATAAAAAAAAAAAAAAAAAAAAAAAGAGGGGGGGACGTAGAGGAGGGGGTGGGGGGGGAAGGAGAGAGGGAAGGGGGGTCCAAGGATAAGAATACAGCCACCTCCGGGGAACATCAGGATGGCGTGGGGGCTGTGTATCAACTAACGAGGCCTTTCGGTAGTATAAGTGATTGGACGTAAGGAGTGTGGGGTTCTAGGTGTGGCGTTGGTTTTCATGCCCCCAAAGGAGAACGCATTTAATACTATTATAGCCAAATTGTGTTCCTCTCTACCCCAGGGATGTCTGTTTGGGCAAGCCAGGGGGCCCAGACTTTTAGATAATTGTCGCCAGTGTCGTTAACTAAGCTTGTTAACTTTTCCATCTGGCAGATAAACCAAATACGATTCCGAATCTTTGGGATAATTGGAATATCGGGGCGTTTCCATAATGCTGCGATCTCGCACCGTGTAGCTAGAGCAAAATGTGCAATCAGTTTATTGTGTGATTTTGATAGGCCCTTTAGGGGTCTGTTCATAAGAACCACAGGTACTTTTAAAGAAATAAAGAGATTTATTAATTACATCAACATTTCGGTCCTGTTGCAGAAGAGTCCTGTAATAGAAACATTATGCTATTAAATAAATCACTTTATTTCTTTAAACGTACGTGCGATTGCCTAGTTCAAATTGCTCTTTAAAAAAAGATACACATATATTTAAATACTCGTGTGTATTAAAAAATACTGTGTTAAAGAAAGACTTTAGAAAAAACTACAGTATAAATATAATAAGAAATATTTTAAACATAAAACACACACACACATATATACATATGTGACCCCCTGTGTCTGCTATCAGCACAGGACAAGGCCCCTTTAAGAATTACATGCCACTGAACCATGTGACTGTGCTTAGCCAGTGGAAGGATAGTTGGTGTCGGTTGGAAAGGGATTGCTGAGGGGACTGGGGTGGCAGTTTGTTTTGATATGGTGAGGCTGCTGCAAACACTCTGCAAGGGCCTGACCGATCCATGGAGTGAGGAGACTGGTGGATGTTGCTGGCCAATACAGTGACACCTCAGGGAGCCCTGCAACAGCTAAGGGGAGAAATATCAGGATTTAACAGCCAGAGGAAAGAAAGAGATCCCCCTGCATTGTAACAGCCAGAGGAAAGAAAGGGATCCCCCTGCATTGTAACAGCCAGAGGAAAGAAGGAGATCCCCCTGCATTGTAACAGCCAGAGGAAAGAAGGAAATCCCCCTGCATTGTAACAGCCAGAGGAAAGAAGGAGATCCCCCTGCATTGTTACAGCCATAGGAAAGAGATCCCCCTGCATTGTAACAGCCAGAGGAAAGAAAGAGATCCCCCTGCATTGTAACAGCTAGAGGAAAGAAAGAGATCCCCCTGCATTGTAACAGCCAGAGGAAAGAAGGAGATCCCCCTGCATTGTAACAGCCAGAGGAAAGAAAGAGATCCCCTGCATTGTAACAGCCAGAGGAAAGAAAGAGATCCCCCTGCATTGTAACAGCCAGAGGAAAGAAAGAGATCCCCCTGCATTGTAACAGCCAGAGGAAATAAGGAGATCCCCCTGCATTGGAACATCCAGAGGAAAGAAGGAGATCCCCCTGCATTGTAACAGGCAGAGGAAAGAAAGAGATCCCCCTGCAGTGTAACAGCCAGAGGAAAGAAAGAGATCCCCCTGCATTGTAACAGCCAGAGGAAAGAAGGAGATCCCCCTGCATTGTAACAGCCAGAGGAAAGAAGGAGATCCCCCTGCATTGTAACAGCCAGAGGAAAGAAGGAGATCCCCCTGCATTGTAACAGCCAGAGGAAAGAAAGAGATCCCCCTGCATTGTAACAGCCAGAGGAAAGAAAGAGATCCCCCTGCATTGTAACAGCCGGAGGAAAGAAGGAGATCCCCCTGCATTGTAACAGCCAGAGGAAAGAAAGGGATCCCCCTGCATTGTAACACAGGTTATGTTTTCACAGTAAGGCCTGGGTCCAGCTGCATCCGATTGCGGCCGCGTGAGCGCCACTTGCCAGCTCCTGATGTCGACACCAGTCCCTCCTCGCTGCAAGGCTCACTGCGCACTGTAACGCGTCAGCCAGCAGGGGATGCAAGACGATTGTAATCCCGAGTGGCGACGCGTCACGTGGTGCGGCAGGGAGCCAATGAGGAGGGGAGCGGTCTGGAGCTACGGGAGGGAGGCGGCTTGGAAGGGAGGTCTGTGTGTATGGCAGCTGTGCTGGGGCTCTGTGATAAGAGACTGACTGCTGTTTCTCCCTTACACCCACCCTCAGCCATTTTGTGTAGTGCACAACGTTTTTCTGTCACCATGAGTGTCACCATCTTAACTGACTGGTGCTCCAGGGCGGGATTAGACCGTGATGAGGCCTTTTTAGTAACAGGAATCCCTGACACTGTGGAGGACGTAGCTGTTAGTGGGGTGCTTGAAACAGTACAAGTGTGGGGGGGAACCCGGATTAAAGAAAAAGTGTTACTGCTGCGGCCAAGTTTATTCGAGCATTTGCCCGTTCTTGGCCGCAGCAGTAGCCTGGCGCGCGCCCGAGTGTGACGGGCGCGCGCCGAAGCAGCGGAAGAGCGCCCTCCGATCGGGGCGCTCTCCCTACCGCTGCCGGGTCCGCCGGGTCCCCCGGAACCCCCTGCCGCCGTCCCGCAGATCGCGGGACACCAGGGCTCCCTCGGGGAGCCCTGTACGCGAGTGCAGGGGGCGCAGGCTCCCGAAGACGCGTGACCGCGCGTCTATGACGCGCGGCACGCCGAGGGGCGGCCACTAGCAAGCCGGGAAATCTCCCGGCTTGCGGTACCGACCACACTGCAATAAAGTGTGTCGGTACTGTACATTATGATGAAAAAAATGTTATTCTATTCTGTGTATGCTCTGAAGTTATTGACCCACAGACGGTACCCACAAGTGTACCCGGGGTAGATGCCACAACAGTGTGGGCTATTATTACTCGATATAGTCCCGCTGTTGCAGTTCATGACCTGCCCCCTAACCGACTGGTAGAGTAAAATAATTATTACTGAAGGAAGGGAAGACTAGACGAATGTGTGAGTGAGATGGGTGCAGCCACCCCAAAACCCTTGAACGTAATTTCTGCCCCTTCCTCCGAGGTTCTATTACAAGCGGTGGGACAAGTACTAGACAGAGTCGTGAAACCCATCAGTGAGAATAGCCCCTACCAACGATTAAGGACATTCTACGGGGTGGAGCCTATCCCTGTGGGGGAGGATGATTTTGAAAATTAGATGGACACTGCTAACCAAATGGTGCGTGACTGACTGTGTTCTGATGGGGAGTAGCGAAAAAGGATTACAGAGAGTCTGAGAGGCCCAGCATTAGACACCATAAAGGCGTTACACGTGCAATCCTCAGAGGCGACAGTAACCAATTATCTGGATGTACTGGAAAGTGCTTATGGGACCACGGAGAGCGCTGATGATCTGTACTATAAGTTTAGGAATTCTCTACAACAGGATGGTGAAAAGTTCTCTGAGTACTTACATAGAATAGGGAAGCTACTATACTGCGTGATATAAAGGGGAAGAATTGAAGCTGGTCCGGCCGACAAGAAGAGACTAGAACAAGTCGATCGGGCGCATTATTGAATGATATAACCATGATACGACTACGGATTAGAGACAGGAAAGAGGATCCTCCCACGTTTGAACAGCTTATCTGGGAAGTGCGTGCGGAAGAGGACAAGAAAGAGACCCGAGCGGCACTTAGAACTATAACTACCCAAGCCAGGGTAGCTGTCGCCTGTACAGGAGGCTGTGTGAGGAGAACGGTGCTAGCAACGCAGAGCTTAGAAAACAAATTCAAGAGCTAACGGCGCAAATTAACTTATTGATGATGGCTGCGGCACCTCCAAAAAGAAGGCCTCACCGGGTACTCTTCCAGATACGCTCCAGACTTATGACTGGGAGAGGTTCCCTAGAAATTGAGGTATGGGTTGTTTCCAGTGTGGGGAACATGGACATCGGGCTGCGTACTACAAGGCACCAAAGGCAAGAGAAGCCTTCAAGAAGCAGGGAAACGACAGAGGGACCTAGTAAGGGAGCATGCCAAGCCCCATGCGAAGAGAAGCTCCATGACTAACACACCCACAAGCATCTGTGTGTACCCCTATCTGCCAATTAGGATTCTTGTCCCTTCTGCCCGAGTGATGGCGCCTATTGAAGGAAAAACATGCAAGGTTCTTCTGGATAGTGGATCGCAAGTAACTGATATCTGCGACACCTGCCACTGCAGGCGCTGAATGGACATATTGTGTTGGGCCTCAGTGAAGCTAGCTATCCGCACTTGGGCTACGTGGTCGTGAAGTTGGAATTTCCCACGGAAATTGCTTGGGTAGCCAGACCCTTTGAAGTAGTGGCACTAATATATCATGAAGCCCGTGAAAGAGGAGAAGCATGAGCCATAATAGAAACAAATCCGAACATCTTCAGCAGACTAGCGAAGTGGTGCCAGACTGTTGGAGGTGATGATTACGATTGGACATTGACCATTCACCCTATGTGTTTGAAGGTTTACCGACAAGCCGAGAATGAAGCCACTTATAAGTCTTATGAACCCATAGGAGATGTCCGTTGGGCCGGTCTTCGATCGAAAAAAGTGCCTCCCCACCATATATGTCGAATTCAAGGGAAGGTGACCCTCCATCAAGAAGTAAAAGGTTCCATCGTAATTATAGAAGACCATGCCCCCGGACAATTTCCTGGGAGACTATTAGTAAAGGCCGGAGTGCTGTCCATACAGATAGGAAAAACAGATACTACAGGAGTAGTAGTGAGAAATTAGACTTCCCATGACGTGTGGATACAAAGAGGCACTGTGATAGCTCACCTGTACAGTGCTGAAGTAATGGGCCCAGCCGAGACGAAGAAGACTCATAACAGAAGACTGACACCAGACAGTAATGGCTTGTAGGCCAGAGGTTTTCTCCACTCGAGAATGGGATGTAGGAAAAGCCCATGGAGTGGAACACCAGATTCGTTTTCATGATGCAATAGCCTCTAATTTAGAAGGATTGGTGGCCACTCCTTTCTCAGATGCAATGTGCCATATGTGTGTGACAGACGTCTGACAGACCTGACACATGTCCACTGATAATTTTATTCCACTGTCACTTAATTGATTCAACACCTTCATCAACCGAGCTTCGTGTTCCTCCAGGGTTTTCCCAAATACTATTATATCATCCAGGTATACCAGCACTTCAAGTGGATTCATATCTCCCACTACTCGTTCCATTAGCCTTTGGAACATAGCTGGGGCCCCTGACACTACCTGAGGCATCCGCTCAAACTGTTAGAACCCCAACGGGCATATAAAGGCAGTCTTCTCTTTGTCGTGTTGGCTCATTGGGATCTGATGATATCCACTACAAAGATCCAAAACTGAAAACCACTTGCTCCCAGTGAGGCAATCCAATGCGTCTTCTATATGTGGCATCATGTACTGATCTGGGGTGGTCCTTTTGTTCAATGTGCGATAGTCAATACACATCCTCACGGCTCCGTTTTTTTTCCGGGCTACCACTATGGGTGATGCATACGGGCTTCTGGATTCAGAAATGATGCCAGCTCTCATTAGTTTCTGGAGGTTTCTCCTCACATCCTCCACATCAGCCAGGTCCAATCTCTGTGACCTTTCATTAAAAGGGCAAGCATCATGAAGACGTCCATCTATTCCCAAATGGTTCATTCATTTTGAAATAATCTTGACTGGTAGCCCCGCGGCCAAAGCCTACGCAGCTAACAGAACTTCAGTCTTTCTTGGGATTCTGTGGGTATTACAGCCGGTTCGTGAACAACTTCTCAGCTGTAGTCCAACCCTTTACACATCTGACAAAGGGTTACCCGCCAACAAAATGGCGTAGTATAGCCGTGGGGGCCACCAGTCAAGATTATTTAAAAATGAATTAACCATTTGGGAATAGATGGACTCCTAAGTGAGAGGAGGCTTTCCAAGCCATAAAAGCAGGCCTGATGAAGACGCCAGTACTAGCATTTTCAGATCCACAAAAGCCCTATGTGCTGCATGTAGACGCCAGCTTGAATGGACTGGGGGCAGTGCTGTACCAAGAGGGACTGAGACCAGTAGCGTTTGTGAGCCGGGGGTTGATGCCGTCCGAGAAAAACTACCCAGTACACAAACTGGAGTTTTTGGCTTTGAAATGGGCGGTAGTGGACAAACTACATGACTATCTATATGGAGCAGCGTTTGTGGTGCACACAGACAACAATCCCCTTACGTATATTCTAACATCAGCGAAACTGGATGCCACTGGACACAGGTGGTTGGCAGCATTGACCACTTACAATTTCAGTCTAAAGTACAGATCTGGGAAACAAAATATTGATGCGGACGCATTGTCACGAATTCACTGGGACGCTCAAGCCCAGGATGGACTTTGGAAAAACATTACCGCCGCAGGAGTGCCCGCAATGTGCACGGAAGTAGAAATGCTGAGATAAATGACCACAGAGAATCCAAATAGAGTGGCTGATAGTCTGGGGATCTCTCCCACTGGAGTTCCTTTAGTGTACTCTCACCTCGCCGAGTTGAGCATGGAGGGATTACCCCATCTATCCCGATCGCGGCAGACAGACCCAGGACTGAGAGAAATGGGGTCAGCTCAGAGGGACCGGAAGTCACCTCGGGCAGTCATCGGGGAGCACCCTGGGAGTCGACTCCTTATGAGGCAATGGGATAACCTAGTGTTTAAGAATGGAGTAATGTTCAGAGTTGCTAAGAAAATGCAGCACATGGTGACTAAGCAACTGGCACTTCCGTACCGGTATAGGCAAGTGGTTCTACGTTCACTACACACGATCATGGCCATTTGGGCACAGACAAAACAATGGGATTAGTGAAAGATCGATTCTATTGGCCCAGAAAGGCACAGGACGTCGAGGAATATTGTAAGAACTGCAGAAGGTGTGTGACCAGTAAGACTTTGCCTACCCGGGCCGCACCCTTGACCAATATCACCAGCAGTGGGCCACTGGACATAGTCTGCATGGACTTCCTGTCAGAGTCAGAAAGCAAGAACACCAGTAATATCTTAGTGGTCACAGATCACTTCACCTGGTATGCGCAAGCATTCCCCACAAAGGACCAACGAGCCGCTATAGGCGCCAAAGTGTTACGGGACAAGTATTTCATCCATTATGGATTGCCAGCCAGGATACACTCCGACCAAGGATGGGACTTCGAAAGCCGACTTATCAAGGAATTACTGCACATCTGTGGGATAAAAAAAATCCAGAACCAGGCCTTACCACCCACAAGGAGATCCGCAACCAGAGAGATTCAATTGACCCTATTAAATATGATGGGTGCCCTAAATAATCAAGGAAAGATGGAGTCAGCATGTACACCACTTAGTCCATGCTTATAACTGCACCAAGAATGAATCCACTGGGTATTCACCCTATTGCCTAATATTTGGACGGGAAGCCTAATTGCCCATTGACCTTTGTTTTGGAGTGTCGGCAGATAGCACATCCCCAACCACGTACATGCAATATGTACAGAAACTCAGAGACCAGTTACAAGAAGCGTACAAGTTGGCCACTTCTGCAGCTGACACAATCATGGAAACAAAAGCCGTTGCGATAAAAGAGTACACGGCCAAGAGCTACAACTGCAGGACAGAGTCCTTACCCGGAATCTGGGGATACCATGAAAACACAAAATAGCAAATCACTGGAAACCCGAGCCTTATGTGGTAGTAGAGAAGCTAGAAGGACTCCCCGTCTATCGAGTGAGGCCTGAAATGGGCCCACAAAGAATCTACAAAAAAAACCACCTCCTGCCAATAGGTCAGTTAGTGCGCTGCCCTGAGAGAGAAAACATTCCAAGAGAACCCCATAGGCCCAGGATAAGTGATCGATTGAACAGAGGACAGGGTTCTGGTACAAATCCAGTTAGCCAGGGTAGGCAAGACAGTGATGAGTCTGACTAAGAGGAGGGATACCCTGGGGAAGGAATGTTAGGGCACTTGGCAATTACTTTGAACAGGGAAGAACTGCCTGCCCCTCAACCGGGTCCCCAAATACAATCAGTAGGGTTTCAGGATTTAGAAAAAACTGTTATTCTTGAACTGGATCCCAGAGCAGAGGAATTTACCCCCTTAGGTCCTGATGAATCAGTGATAGATGATTGTGAGTCTTCCCCTAGTACAGGGCCCGCAATATCTGAGTCAACTGTACCATATGAGTCCCCTAAGGTGGAAACCGAAGTAGACGTCATACCTCCAGCATTAGTCACACGTCCTAAGAGGAAGACTAGGCCCCCCATGAGACTGACCTATGGCTTACCGGGAGTTTCAACTGAGGTCCCTATGTTTAGTACTCTTTGATGGGTAGTACCCATGACTCTGGAAATAGGAGATGTAGGGGAATGTAGCATTCTTGTTACCCCCAAATGTTCCATCTGTCAAAACTGTTTGTGTCGGATCTACTGTACCTATGAATGTTATGTACCCAGAGAGGATTTAATTATTAGATTAGATAAATGCATTGTTGGTTTATCCTGATTGATGGGGACATCAACATTTCAGCAAAGGGAGGATGTAACCCCCTGTGTCTGCTATCAGCACAGGACATGGCATGTGACTGTGCTTAGCCAGTGGAATAACCAGTTGGTGTCAGTTGGAAGGGGATTGCTGAGGGGACTGGGGTGGCAGTTTGTTTTGATATGGTGAGGCTGCTGCAAACACTCTGCAAGGGCCTGACCGATCCATGAAGTGAGGAGACTGGTGGATTTTGCTGGCCAGTACAGTGACACATCAGGGAGCCCTGCAACAGCTAATGGGAGAAATATCAGGATATAACAGCCAGAGGAAAGAAGGAGATCCCCCTGCATTGTTACAGCCAGAGGAAAGAAAGGGATCCCCCTGCATTGTAACAGCCAGAGGAAAGAAGGAGATCCCCCTGCATTGTAACAGCCAGAGGAAAGAAGGAGATCCCACTGCATTGTAACAGCCAGAGGAAAGAAAGAGATCCCCCTGCATTGTAACAGCCAGAGGAAAGAAAGAGATCCCCTGCATTGTAACAGCCAGAGGAAAGAAAGAGATCCCCCTGCATTGTTACAGCCAGAGGAAAGAAAGGAGATCCCCCTGCATTGTAACAGCCAGGGGAAAGAAAGAGATCCCCCTGCATTGTAACAGCCAGAGGAAATAAGGAGATCCCCCCCTGCATTGTAACAGCCAGAGGAAAGAAAGGGATCCCCCTGCATTGTAACAGCCAGAGGAAAGAAAGAGATCCCCCTGCATTGTAACAGCCAGAGGAAATAAGGAGATCCCCCTGCATTGTAACAGCCAGAGGAAAGAAAGGGATCCCCCTGCATTGTAACAGCCAGAGGAAAGAAAGATCCCCTGCATTGTAACAGCCAGAGGAAAGAAAGAGATCCCCTGCATTGTAACAGCCAGAGGAAAGAAGGAGATCCCCCTGCATTGTTACAGCCAGAGGAAAGAAAGGGATCCCCCTGCATTGTAACAGCCAGAGGAAAGAAAGGGATCCCCCTGCATTGTAACAGCCAGAGGAAAGAAAGGGATCCCCCTGCATTGTAACAGCAAGAGGAAAAAAGGAGATCCCCCTGCATTGTTACAGCCAGAGGAAAGAAAGGGATCCCCCTGCATTGTAACAGCCAGAGGAAAGAAAGGGATCCCCCTGCATTGTAACAGCCAGAGGAAAGAAAGGGATCCCCCTGCATTGTAACATCCAGAGGAAAGAAAGAGATCCCCCTGCATTGTAACAGCCAGAGGAAAGAAGGAGATCCCCTGCATTGTAACAGCCAGAGGAAAGAAAGAGATCCCCTGCATTGTAACAGCCAGAGGAAAGAAGGAGATCCCCCTGCATTGTAACAGCCAGAGGAAAGAAAGAGATCCTCCTGCATTGTAACAGCCAGAGGAAAGAAAGGGATCCCCCTGCATTGTAACAGCCAGAGGAAAGAAAGGGATCCCCCTGCATTGTAACATCCAGAGGAAAGAAAGAGATCCCCCCTGCATTGTAACAGCCAGAGGAAATAAGGAGATCCCCTGCATTGTAACAGCCAGAGGAAATAAGGAGATCCCCTGCATTGTAACAGCCAGAGGAAAGAAGGAGATCCCCCTGCATTGTTACAGCCAGAGGAAAGAAAGAGATCCCCCTGCATTGTAACAGCCAGAGGAAAGAAAGAGATCCCCCTGCATTGTAACAGCGAGAGGAAAGAAGGAGATCCCCCTGCATTGTAACAGCCAGAGGAAAGAAGGAGATCCCCCTGCATTGTAACAGTCAGAGGAAAGAAAGAGATCCTCCTGCATTGTAACAGCCAGAGGAAAGAAAGGGATCCCCCTGCATTGTAACAGCCAGAGGAAAGAAAGGGATCCCCCTGCATTGTAACATCCAGAGGAAAGAAAGAGATCCCCCTGCATTGTAACAGCCAGAGGAAAGAAGGAGATCCCCCTGCATTGTAACAGCCAGAGGAAAGAAGGAGATCCCCTGCATTGTAACAGCCAGAGGAAAGAAAGAGATCCCCTGCATTGTAACAGCCAGAGGAAAGAAGGAGATCCCCCTGCATTGTAACAGCCAGAGGAAAGAAGGAGATCCCACTGCATTGTAACAGCCAGAGGAAAGAAAGAGATCCTCCTGCATTGTAACAGCCAGAGGAAAGAAGGAGATCCCCCTGCATTGTAACAGCCAGAGGAATGAAAGGGATCCCCCTGCATTGTAACAGCCAGAGGAAAGAAAGGGATCCCCCTGCATTGTAACATCCAGAGGAAAGAAAGAGATCCCCCTGCATTGTAACAGCCAGAGGAAAGAAGGAGATCCCCTGCATTGTAACAGCCAGAGGAAAGAAAGAGATCCCCTGCATTGTAACAGCCAGAGGAAAGAAGGAGATCCCCCTGCATTGTAACAGCCAGAGGAAAGAAAGAGATCCTCCTGCATTGTAACAGCCAGAGGAAAGAAAGGGATCCCCCTGCATTGTAACATCCAGAGGAAAGAAAGAGATCCCCCTGCATTGTAACAGCCAGAGGAAATAAGGAGATCCCCTGCATTGTAACAGCCAGAGGAAATAAGGAGATCCCCTGCATTGTAACAGCCAGAGGAAAGAAAGGGATCCCCCTGCATTGTAACAGCCAGAGGAAAGAAGGAGATCCCCCTGCATTGTTACAGCCAGAGGAAAGAAAGAGATCCCCCTGCATTGTAACAGCCAGAGGAAAGAAAGAGATCCCCCTGCATTGTAACAGCGAGAGGAAAGAAGGAGATCCCCCTGCATTGTAACAGCCAGAGGAAAGAAAGAGATCCCCCTGCAGTGTAACAGCCAGAGGAAAGAAAGGGATCCCCCTGCATTTGTAACAGCCAGAGGAAAGAAAGAGATCCCCCTGCATTGTAACAGCCAGAGGAAAGAAAGGGATCCCCCTGCATTGTAACAGCCAGAGGAAAGAAAGGGATCCCCCTGCATTGTAACAGCCAGAGGAAAGAAAGAGATCCCCCTGCATTGTAACAGCCAGAGGAAAGAAGGAGATCCCCTGCATTGTAACAGCCAGAGGAAAGAAAGAGATCCCCCTGCATTGTAACAGCCAGAGGAAAGAAAGGGATCCCCCTGCATTGTAACAGCCAGAGGAAAGAAAGGGGTCCCCCTGCATTGTAACATCCAGAGGAAAGAAAGGGATCCCCCTGCATTGTAACAGCCAGAGGAAAGAAAGAGATCCCCCTGCATTGTAACAGCCAGAGGAAAGAAGGAGATCCCCCTGCATTGTAACAGCCAGAGGAAAGAAAGAGATCCCCCTGCATTGTAACAGCCAGAGGAAAGAAAGAGATCCCCCTGCATTGTAACAGCCAGGGGAAAGAAGGAGATCCCGCTGCATTGTAACAGCCAGGGGAAAGAAGGAGATCCCCCTGCATTGTAACAGCCAGAGGAAAGAAAGAGATCCCCCTGCATTGTAACACAGGTTATGTTTTCACAGTAACTGTAGGAAGCAGAAGCTGCATTTGATTGACTCCAGAGCTCCAGCGTAAGGCTATTGTACAAACACCGTCTGATCACAGGGCCTGGGAACTGATATGCAGTGACTGTGAGATATATAAAGACAGAGGCGCAGCGTTAGAGATTGTTTTAGTAGGATTGCAGAATTACTGTGTGGTTATGTGGTAGCCCTGTGTACGTCTCCCTGTTCAAAATGATAGATAAAGTAATATAAAGTTTGTTATAATTCCTTACAGATTTGTTGTGTCTAATTACTCCTGCTTCCCACTCTGTGTACCCCCCACTATAAGAGTTACACCCCAAGTTACAGGACTCAGACCCCCACCTCAGTCTGAGGTAAAATAAAGAGGGGTTACATATACACACGCGTGCGCACATACATGCATATATATACCTGGGAGATCATTGGGGAGGCTTCATCCAGCAGTGCGTCGACAAGGGCTGGGGATCATGATGATATACATGTGTAAGTGTGTGTCTTCCTCATCCCCAGCCCGTGTCTCCCCACTACTGGATGAAGCCTCCCCAATGTGTGCATGTCTCCCCACTGCTGGATGAAGCCTCCCCAATGTGTGCGTGACTCCCCACTGCTGGATGAAGCCTCCCCAATGTATCCGTGACTCCCCACTGCTGGATGAAGCCTCCCCAATGTATCCGTGTCTCCCCACTGCTGGATGAAGCCTCCCCAATGTATGTGTGTCTCCCCACTGCTGGATGAAGCCTCCCCAATGTATGCGTGTCTCCCCACTGCTGGATGAAGCCTCCCCAATGTATGTGTGTCTCCCCACTGCTGGATGAAGCCTCCCCAATGTATGTGTGTCTCCCCACTGCTGGATGAAGCCTCCCCAATGTATGCGTGACTCCCCACTGCTGGATGAAGCCTCCCCAATGTATCCGTGTCTCCCCACTGCTGGATGAAGCCTCCCCAATGTATTCGTGTCTCCCCACTGCTGGATGAAGCCTCCCCAATGTATGTATGTGTATATATATATATATATATATATATATATATATATATATATCCCGTGTCTCCCCACTGCTGGATGAAGCCTCCCCAATGATTTCCCAGGTGCTGCGGTTACAGCCTCTCTTCTCCACGTCGCTCCCACACATTCCCTCCTCCCATCCTCCCATCTTACTTTGGGCGTCTCCGTCTTTTAATCTCTCCCGGAATCCAGCCGGGTTCCATCTTTGTTCAACGATGGTCACTTCTTTCTGCAATATGTCCGGCCCGCCGCCATTTTAATTTCTTCCCCCGTGTAATGATGTCACAGACTTTTGTATGGTTTCAGACGCATTGATTCCTTAAATCTTTGTGTAGTACCCAGCATTCATCTCTCCATATGTCTGGGTAATACCCAGCACGCATCTCTCCATACTTCTCGGTCTGAAGCTTCTGAATTATCTTCGCATTTAGGGTCCAAGTGTCACACACCCACGTGAGCACGGGCAGGATACACGGGTCACATGCATACGTGAGCACGGGCAGGATACACGGGTCACATGCATACGTGAGCACGGGCAGGATACACGGGTGAGACACTTTTCTCTTGAGGCTCAGGGGAAGGTTCCCTTGTAAGATTAATAAAGAAAACAACCAGGGAAGCGCTATATTAGTTGGGATCAGGCTCAGCAGCCAATTTATGTATAAACCACATATATAACAATAGCATAAAATAGCATGATTGAATACACAAAAATATATAAAATGAGTAACACAAGTCTCTGCCAGTTGGAGATTGTCCAGGTGATGTAAGTGCAAATTAATGCCCCTGTCTGATGTGACAGACTCGGGCAAGAGTGACCTTTGAGAGGTATAAATCCAGAGTGGTAGCTGGGATGGAAAGCGCTACCAACTGTGCAGGTATTGAAGTGTGTAGAAATGGGAAGGTGCCGTAGTCATCAAATATGGAAAAAGCTCACCCAGACTTCAAACTCTTTGCGCTGGTGGCTCCTTTTGTTTCCTCCTTCACAGCCTCGCTGCAGAAACTCCGCTGCACAGCTCTCCTGGGCTTGCACACCAGGGATGGAACTACTCACAGGGCGCCGGGTTTCCGGGTATGACGTCACGGCCGGACGTGACGCACCAACCCTTCCCGGCTGTGCCTGGAGCTGCCGCAGCATACAGGGGCTGGGAGCCGAATTTCACACACCTCACACAGCTTCAAAGTTCCACAGCCTCCGCAGTACACTCTCCAAGGGACTCCACATTAGACCACCAGGACTGGGGCAATGAGACAGGGATGCACAAGAGCTGCAACCCCTCTAGACTCCTCCTCCTACGCGTTTCAGCACGTGACCCTTGTAAGATTGTCTGGTTTCTTCCAAATGCCTGAGCAAGGAAATGGAAGCAGGCACACGGTCTTTCTAAAGGTGCAGTTTATTGTGCCACCAAAGGTCCAACGTTTCGGCAATAGATTGCCTTTATCAAGGAGAGGGCTACAGAACATACTGAACATACCACTATTTATACACAAATGGGAGCCCCCTCAATGGCAGCTGAGGCTGACTGTCCAGCATCCTGCAGGACCGCCATCTTTGCCTGTTACAGGCATTGGGGAGGGTGTCTCCTCGTGGAACCCTGAGATCCTCCCCTGGTGGCGCATGACGTCATCACGCCACGTCGCGCTGGCGCTCTGACGTCACGTTGGGGGCGTCGACATCCAGGAGCTAGGCAGCAGTGATCGTGGAGGGGTGAGTACCCATTTGTGTATAAATAGTGGTATGTTCAGTATATTCTGTAGCCCTCTCCTTGATAAAGGCAATCTATTTGCCGAAACGTTGGACCTTTGGTGGCACAATAAACTGCACCTTTAGAAAGACCGTGTGCCTGCTTCCATTTCCTTGCTCAAGTACTTTTGGGATGTCTGGACCTCCCTGGACACAGCGCACCGGCAGATAAGTACCCCCCTCCAGCACCTACCAGCGGTGTGCATGTGCTTCTACATATGACTGTATTTCTTCCAAATGCCTCCATCCCACCTTCATTCTCCTAGTGATTTCATTCAAAAGTTCCCCATCCATTTAAACTTCCTGCCCAAGGAAGGCTATATACTGCTGCGGCACAGTTTATTCGAGCATTTGCCCGTTCTGTGCCGCAGCAGTAGCCTGGCGCGTGCCCGAGTGTGACGGGCGCGTGCCGAAGCAGCGGAAGAGCGCCCTCCGATCGGGGCGCTCTCCCTCCCGCTGCCGGGTCCGCCGGGTCCCCCGGAACCCCCTGCCGCCGTCCCGCAGATCGCGGGACACCAGGGCTCCCTCAGGGAGCCCTGGACGCGCGTGCAGGGGGCGCCGGCTCCCGAAGACGCGTGACCGCGCGTCTATGACGCGCGGCACGCCGAGGGGCGGCCACTAGCAAGCCGGGAAATCTCCCGGCTTGCGGATCTGGCCACACTGCGATAAAGTGTGTCGCCAGTGTATCTATATATATATATATATGTATGTATGTATGTAGGGTTGCGTGGGACGCTATTAGCGACTCCCTCCTATCGGTGGGTCGCGGGCTTCTCTGACAGTAGAGGGGGTAACCTGTGGACCCCCTCTGACTGGCTCTGTGTTCTTGTATTCCAGCCATGGACGGGGTCCCTTTCATGATCTCCGAGAAGTTTGCGTGTGCGTCTGAAGCGGTGAGTACTCCGACTGTCTGTTATATGTAGTGTGTGTGTGTATGTGTGAGATATTTATTTCTTTATATATCTATATACTTAGTAAAGTTATGGTGGGTAAAAAAAAGTGACCAAAACCCTCCACAGCAAAGCTTCAAGCAAATGGAAATATTACTGTATGCAGGTCTGCAACCCCGCCTTTCACCATTATCACACAGCACTTCCACTGCAGCAAGGGATTCTGGGAAATGACATGCTAATGAGCACACAGTGCCACCTTTTGCTTCAAAACCATTTAACATGGTCCCCTATAAGCTTAAGCTTGCTGCATTTCACAGCTGTGAGCACAGCCAGGGTTAAGATGCATAGCCAGTAAACCCACCCACAGACTCTTCCCCTCACACTTAAACACACACACACACATACACGCACACACACTCCCCCTCTCACTTACACACACACTAAACCTCTAACTTACACACACACACTCTCCCAGACACATTCCCATTTACACACACACAATCCCCCTCTCACTTACACACACTACACCTCTAACTTACACACACACTCTCCCAGACACATTCCCATTTACACACACACAATCCCCCTCTCACTTACACACACTACACCTCTAACTTACACACACACTCTCCCAGACACATTCCCATTTACACACACACAATCCCCCTCTCACTTACACACACTACACCTCTAACTTACACACACACTCTCCCAGACACATTCCCATTTACAGACACACAATCCCCCTCTCACTTACACACACACTCCCAGACACATTCCCATTTACACACACACAAACACACATTTATACACACACACACGCACACTCTCCCCCTCCCACTTACACACACACACACACACACACACACACACACACACACACACACACACACACACACACACACACACACACACACACACACACACACACACACACACACACACACACACTTTAATAAGGGTTGACAGCATGCTCTTACCTAATCCTTCCTCTCCCTCCTGTGAGCCGGAAGTTGACGCGACTTCCGGAGCAGGGCGTGGAAGGATCGCAGTGACCGCGCTGCTGCTGCTGAGCTTGGGAGCCACCGGTCCCTACGGTGTGGGTGCCGCCGGGCCCTACGGTGTGGGTGCCGCCGGGCCTGGCACAGCTGGGAGAGTTGTCCCCGCTCTCCCCCCCTGCGGCCGCGGGACCCCTGAGGTAGAAAATCACTCGGCTAAAGCCTGCTACAGAAATCAAAGGATGCGCAGTGTATTAAAACTCATTAAAAATGCTATTAAGAATTTAATTTAAAAAAAACAGTCACTATTCTCTAATATTACAGAACCGACTTAGCTAAAAAAATACATTTTTGCTGCTTTAAAATCCATTTAAAAAAAGAAGAAAAGAATTTACCCTTTTCCAGCCTGCTTATAAACATTATTACTGCTGGAGGGTCCGATATGAAACTATTACACACTAACGTGGTGTCCGGTATACATAAACCGCATGCTAAGGGGTCCGACGTGTGTGTGTGTGTATAACACGCTAAAGGGTCACATACGAATATCTTGCATACAAAGGGATCAGATTCATATAAATGACACGCTAAAGGGTCAGTCACGTATGTATTACACGATACAAACATATCCCATGCTAAGGGTTAAATACCAAAATATTGCACCCAAATGCCTATCTGTTTTATTAAGGGGCGACTGCGTCAGTGGGAATATTAAGAGACTCCATTCCATGGGCTCTGCTGCCCTCGTGTGGTCATCGCATCAAACAGCAGGGTGATAACCCTCCCCCCACAATAAATGAACTGTGGGTTTCTCCTGACTACGGGACAGACCCACAGCCTCCGGTATATCCGGCTCCTACCGGGGAGTGACCTACATCAGGAGCGGGCGGGATGCTCCCTGAGGTTACCGTGTATCCTCAAAGCTAATTATATGTACAACCAGCGTCGGTTCTACACAGGGCCGCAGGCAGATTTCTCGGGGCCAGGACTACAGTTCTGACCAGGGCCTCCCCACCGGGCCACCTCCCCCCTCCCCTACCCGTTGGCAGTGTTGCAAACCCCATTTCATGCCTCACGACCCCCCTCTATTTCCCTCCCTCTTCCCATGTATTTCGCTCCTCTCTGTCTCACCTCTCACTCTCCCCCCTGCATCAATTACCCCACTCTCACTCAATCCCCCTCCTCACACTCATTTACTCCCCCCTCGCACAATTCCCTCCCTCCCTTACACAATTCCCCCCACAAAATATATACCAAAAACCCCCACCCCTAATGCAAAAATCTTCCCACCCCCAAATACATACAAAAAAAACCCTACCTCCCCAATACATATAAAAAACTAATATATATATATATATATATATATATATATATATATATATATATATATATATATATATATATATATATATATATATATATATATATATATGAGAGAAAGAGAGAAAAAAACAGGCGCACACCTAGTGCATTAAAGTAAAACAAATATTTTATGGAACATTAAAAAGACAAATGCCCACTCACAAATCAGAAGATAATAACGAGCATTTATGAGATTGGCCCTCATAAGCCACTGGCAGCGTCTCAGTCAGCAATGGAGTCTTCCCCTACACACGTGTTGTGCAGTCTCCTTCGCCGGAAATGACGTCCTCCCGGCGTGTGTCCCGCAACAGGAAATCCCTCCAGGAAACAAGGACTGTGTCTGCTTCGTTCGTGCTGTTGTACCACCAACGATAGTGGAAATCTGCCAGCTCCTTCTTGTATGGCTTGCCGCTCTCAATGCTGCATCCACAATGTACTGTGTTCAGTGGGAAAGTGCCTCCTCCGTGGGAAAGCGGCAAGCCATACAACAATGTCCTTGTTTCCTGGAGGGATTTCCTGTTGCGGGACACACGCCGGGAGGACGTCATTTCCGGCGAAGGAGACTGCACAACACGTGTGTAGGGGAAGACTCCATTGCTGACTGAGACGCTGCCAGTGGCTTATGAGGGCCAATCTCATAAATGCTCGTTATTATCTTCTGATTTGTGAGTGGGCATTTGTCTTTTTAATGTTCCATAAAATATTTGTTTTACTTTAATGCACTAGGTGTGCGCCTGTTTTTTTCTCTCTTTCTCTCATAGGTATTTTCAAGGGAGTTGTGATCCCTTTCAAACGGGCTGCCATTACCTGGATGCACTTTATTGGAACGGGACTCTATGTTTTTTAAGGTTCTTTTTTTTGGTATTCACCTAAGTTGTTAATATCATTCAATATTTTTATATTTTTAGTATTTTTCAATTTTTTATATAGCATTTTTATTAAAGTTTTTTATTACATGCATATCTTTATAACATAGGATCCTTTTTTATATTACCACCCCTGGCCACCCCATTGGTTGTATCAACACAGTAGCATACATACTCACAGTTAGGCAGGTTGTTTATAGTAGGCGCTCCTTTGTATTTTTGTTTTGTTCTGATATATATATATAAAAACCATAATACTGAGTTAAGTTATGGTGAGTAAAAAAAGTGACAAAAACCCTCCACAGGAAAGCAAATATGCAAATATAACTGTATGCTCATCTGCATGTCTTAGGCAGGTCTGCAACCCCGCCTTTCCCCATTATCACCCAGCATACAGCACACTTCCACTGCAGCAAGGGATTCTGGGAAATGACATGCAAATGAGCACACAGTGTCACTTTTTGCCTCAATAACCATTTTTAACATGGTTCCCTATAGGCTTAAGCTTGCTGCATGGTCACAGCTTTGAGCACAGCCAGGGTTGTTTTTTGTCACTTTTTTTACTCACCATAACTTAACTCAGTATTATGGTTTAGCCTATCCCATAGCCTCTCTTGCATTCCCAGTAAAATCAACCCCACACTGATGAGACCCATCAAGGTCGAAACAGCTGTCTGTGGGTGGTTTTCTGGGTATGCACCTTAACCCTGTGTGTGCTCAAAGCTGTGACCATGCAGCAAGCTTAAGCCTATAGGGAACCATGTTAAAAATGGTTATTGAGGCAAAAAGTGACACTGTGTGCTCATTTGCATGTCATTTCCCAGAATCCCTTGCTGCAGTGGAAGTGCTGTATGCTGGGTGATAATGGGGAAAGGCGGGGTTGCAGACCTGCCTAAGACATGCAGATGAGCATACAGCTATATTTGCATATTTGCTTTCCTGTGGAGGGTTTTTGTCACTTTTTTTACTCACCATAACTTAACTCAGTATTATGGTTTAGCCTATCCCATAGCCTCTCTTGCATTCCCAGTAAAATCAACCCCACACTGATGAGACCCATCAAGGTCGAAACAGCTGTCTGTGGGTGTTTTTCTGGGTATGCACCTTAACCCTGGCTGTGCTCAAAGCTGTGACCATGCAGCAAGCTTAAGCCTATAGGGAACCATGTTAAAAATGGTTATTGAGGCAAAAAGTGACACTGTGTGCTCATTTGCATGTCATTTCCCAGAATCCCTTGCTGCAGTGGAAGTGCTGTATGCTGGGTGATAATGGGGAAAGGCGGGGTTGCAGACCTGCCTAAGACATGCAGATGAGCATACAGTTATATTTGCATATTTGCTTTCCTGTGGAGGGTTTTTGTCACTTTTTTTACTCACCATAACTTAACTCAGTATTATGGTTTATATATATATATATAT
Source organism: Ascaphus truei (assembly GCF_040206685.1). Taxonomy (NCBI): domain Eukaryota; kingdom Metazoa; phylum Chordata; class Amphibia; order Anura; family Ascaphidae; genus Ascaphus; species Ascaphus truei. Next base: position 26,940,825 of record NC_134503.1, read on the forward strand.
ATATATATATATATATATATATGCCCCCATACATATATATTGAAAAAAAAAACATATAAAACCCACCCAAATACATATGAAACCCCAATACATATAAAAAAACAAAACATTAAAAAACAAATAGATATGGGGGGCGTGCCGATGACGTCATCCAGGGCAGACGGGTAGAGGGAGAGCTCTGGAGACCCCTCTGCATAATCACTGAATTTAAACCTCTTCCCCCGGTTAAAAACACCCCAAAAAGCATTGAATTTCTCCCTGAAACCATAGTGATGGCGAACAGGGGGAAAAGTCACCAGCCCCAAGGGGTTGGCAGGTTCTTTACCCCCGCTAAACAATCTGCTGAGGCGGGAGGCAGGCGGCAAGATGGCGCCCAGACATCAGGTGCACGAGGCACACAAGGCCTCATTAGCCCGGTGAGTCCCGCTGAGACTCCCCCCTCGCCAGATGGGAGAATAACGAAGGAGTTTCTTGAGGAGCTCCATGCTAAGCTCCAAAGATCACTGGAGACGAATATTAAGGATGCGGTGGCCGAAATAAAACACGATATCCAGGGCCTACAAGAGCGCACCACAACCCTGGAAGCCAGGCTGGATGAGGCCCTCCATCACCAAACAGAGGCGGACGACGAGATAATTCGCCTGGGCCAGGAGATCCACTCCCTCCGGGACGGTCTGGAAGACCAGGAGAACCGGGACCGCAGGCAGAACCTGCGGATCCGCGGTATCCCCGAGGCGATAATGCCCTCCCAGCTCAGGGCATACCTGATGGATTTTTTCCTCACTATCTCCCCTGATCTCGACCCCCGGGACCTTGAAATAGACAGGGCACACAGGGCACTGGGTCCGCGCTCAGAAGATCCAAACCGCAGGCAGGACGTGATCGTGCGCCTCCACAGTTTCTCAACTAAGGATAAACTGATTGGAGCCTGCAGGGATAAGGACACGATCACGTTCCAGACCGAGCCACTACAGATCTATAATGATCTTTCTAAGCTTACCGTGGACCGACGGAAGGCGATGCGCCCCCTGACACTCCTCCTCCGGGAAAAGGGAATTAAGTACAAATGGGGCTTCCCGTTTAAGTTGATCATCTCCCATAAAGGAAAATTTCTGACCATCAGACGGCCCGAGGATATGGAGCCTCTGGCTAAAACCCTGGGCCTCCCCGCGGAACCCTTCCACCATGCTCACCAGGCTGACAACAGACCCCGGGAACGGGAGGACCACCCGGTCAGAGCATCCGAGAGAATCGCGGAGCAGAGGCAGTCCAGGGAGAGATGACGGGTGTCCCCTGCACAGAGGGAGGCCCTCCCGGGAGATTTCCGTCCTTTTCCCTAACACCACTTAAAATGGCGTCTGGAGGGTCCCCACCGCATGCCTCTGCACAAGAAGCACCAAACGAAGCTACACCACTAACCTTTGAAAAGGGACTCCCAACAGCACCCAGAGAGGCGACTGGCTCCAACTCCTCTGGCACGCTGAAGGATCCATCCGCTGCATCGCAGGAGTTCGAAGAGATGAGCCCACCGCGTGCGCAGCGGTCTTATCCAAGATGGCGTCTGAGGAGTCTCCATTCCGCTGCGGAGCACCACGAGGTATCCTGATCGAGATCGAGACGAAGCAGACGTCATCACCGCGCGCGACCTCCGACCATCAGATTCCACTCTCCGCATCACGTGACCCCGACCAATGGATCCAGACCAGAGGCGCCGAGCGCACAACGCCGGATGAGCCCATACCACAGCCCGGCCCCCGGATGGTGTGCCGGTGCCCCCCCTCGGCCGAGGGGGGGCCAAGAGGTCTCGCTGACGCTCCAACCCCTGACGGTCCCACAGGATCACGGCTCCCCCTCCTCTGCGGAGGGGCGGACGGCACAGGACATCCCGGTCGCTCCCAGCTGTGAGGCGTCCACAGAGGGTCTGTAGCACTGTTCCCCCCATGTTATCACCGGTTGTTATACCTCCCATTGCCCCAAGTTTGGCAGCAGACCTCAGCTACCCCAGCGTTCATGTCCTCCAAGTCATAAGGGCCCACACAGAACTCGAAGAGCATTCCCCTATCCCCCCCCCACCATTCCCCCCCCTCCTCCCCCGACCCACCCCCCTTCTTTTTTCCTATTCTCTCCCGCACCTCACCCCCCCCCCCTAATACCAATGCCCCCACCCCTTCCCTCTGGCCCAATACCGGCCTCACCTCCTCCCCCCCCCTCTTCTCCCTGCCTCTCCCCCCTCGTCCGCGCTATCCCCTTCCACCCCACCCCCCTTTCTTACTCACCCCCCCTCCCCTCTCTCCTACCCCCCCCCCCTCCACCTTTCCCCCTGTCCCCCTGTCCCCCTAGCCTCCTTCTCAACCCCTTCCCCATCCCATCCGCCCCCAAGAGGGGATGCACGCACCCCAACTGCAGCCCAGTGACATTCACAAGTGAATAAGGACATGAAAATAACATTTTCCTGAAACGACACAAAAGGCTGCACTAACTCTGTATTACTGTAACTGTCAGGTGTCTACAGCATTGAAGGCTCTCTCTGTATAATGTTTTGGGCGCAACGATTGAGTTGTTTTCCCCCCCCCTCCCCCCACCTCATTCCCCTACCCCCACTTCCTTACCCCACCCCCCCTCCGATTTACCCCCAATCCTCCCTCCCCTCCCCCCCACCCCCAACCCCCCCCCCAACACCCCCTCCTGCCCCTCGCCCACTCCCCTCCCTGTTCCCCTACCCAGCACAACCTGCACCTCGGCTCTGCTATATCTCTGCAGGTATATAAGGCTTTGACTACTGCTTCTCCCAAGGTAGACACAGGAGGGCGTACTGCCCCCATAGTACCGCAAATATCCGACACATACCTAACGGTTTGGATAATGTGTACATGGTTTACGGTTCAAAGACCTGTGTTACCCTCTCCCCACTCCCCCCCCCTCCCCCTCCTCCATTACCCTAGCCCCCCCCCCCACCCTCCTCACCCACCCCCTCCCCCCTGACTCACCCCCCCCCAACCATGCAAATCCACCCCCATACCCCAGCCCCCCCTACCCCCCCCCTACCCCTGCCCCCACCCATACCCCCTCCCGCCCCTTCCGGGCGGAACCACTTACCTCCGGGCCAGCTCGGCCGAATACGCTCACGAAGACGGGCCTGACAAGCGATGCTCCTAGAACCACCACACAAGGTCGCACAACACTTGTGCTACAGCGAATGTCTGTTGTCAATACTACTAAATGTAAAGTATGCATAAGGTCTAAAGGTCTAAAGTATAAGCCTGTACCCCCCCTCCCCCATCCCCTATCCCTTCCCCAGCTACCCCTCTCCCTCCCCCCTCTCCCCCCACCCCCCTTACCCTGGCTCCCCTGGGCATTTATATAAAGGATGCTGAAGATATCCGAGGTTGTTTGGGGATAAGACCTATGACGACCCGCCCAAGCCTCAAGCCCCCTTCTCCCCCCCCTCCTCCCCCCTACTCTTCCCCGTTCCAGGACCAACTCCCTACCCCCCCCTGCCTCCCAACTACCCCTCCCTATCCCTGCCCCCCCCTAACCCCACCCCCCGCTCCCCCCGGGCTGGACCACTCTCCCTTGAATCAGCCTGGCTAAGCACGCTCACGAATATGGACTCGACAGGTGCATTACCCGGGTTTACCACACGAGGTCGCACAACACTTGTGCTAAGGCAAATGTATAATGTGTAAACTGTTATATGTGAATCATGTACAATGCTGAAGGTTCAATGTTTAAGCCTGTACCCCCCCCCACCCCCTATTCCTCCCCCCCCCAATTCCCCCCCCCTTCCCCTCCACCCACCCCCACCCCGGTTTCCCTGAGCAGGAACATATTCGATGCTGATTGTAACCTAGGTAGATTGGAGATAAGACTTTTGATGACCCGCCTATGCATCATCCCCCCTGCTCCGTCCTCTTTCCCCCCTACCCTTTTCTCCTCCAAGACCAACTCCCTACCCCCCCCTGCACCCACCCCTAAACCCCCCCCTCCCCCACACCAATTGAGCAGGGACCCTTCCCGTATACCCCCCTCCCCTCCCCCCCACTAGCTACTAAACACTTCAGGTATAAAACATTGCTATACAATAGGTTCCAACAATCGGGAGCCCACAACGAGGACCCATCCCTCCCCTCCTCCCCCCCTTTCGCCCCCCCCCCTTCCCAACCACCCCCCCTGCATTTCAGCATGCATTCCCAATGAGTTATTTCTCATCATTTAGCAGCAAGCGCAGAGGGGTTGCCATTCTGTTCCGACAGGGCACTCCATTTAATTTAACAAAAATTCAAGCAGATCCAGAGGGGAGATTTATTGTAGTCTATAGCTCACTATCCGGCACGACAATCGCCCTTATTAACCTATACGCCCCAAACAAGAACCAGACAGAATTTCTTTAAAAGGTTCTGGAAGAAATTGACCCACAATACCTATCCTCAATACTCATTGCAGGGGATCTAAATATGGCTCTCAACCCAAAAGAAGATAAATCGAGCCAACCAGGACGACAACACTCTACTCAGTCACAAAGACTGGGGAAAAAATTTAAGGACATTATCGGGGACTTTTCTCTGGTAGACATTTGGAGAACACAACATCAGGGGCAAAGAGATTATACTTTTTACTCGGCGCCTCACCAGTCTTATTCCCGTATTGACTACTTTCTCGCTTCCAAGAACGTCCTAGAGGCCACCACTGACACAGATATCGGCCCAATTACGTGGTCAGATCACGCTCCCATCACCATGACCCTATCCATCCCCTTCGGGAAAACTATCTCATACTGCTGGAAACTAAACGATTCCTTACTGAACCACTCCGGGACAGTGATGGAAGTTAAGGAATACTTCAGAATAAACACAGGCTCCGTAGCCACTCCAGCAAGCCTGTGGGAAGCCCATAAGGCGACAATCCGAGGAAATCTTATCTCGATTGCCTCCCACCGGAAGAAAACTAAACTCAAATTAACTAAAGAGCTTACAGACAAAATAATCGACTTAGAGCAGCAGCATAAAAATAACCCCTCCCGGAGAATTTATAAACAATTGACAACTGCCCGAAACGATTTAAGAATCATCCAATTAGAAGGTGTAGAAAAAGCTCTTAGATGGACGGGTCAGAGGTATTATGATAAAGGGAACAAGGCCGATAGACTTCTTGCCAGCAAGTTACGAGGAATACAGAAAAGATCGCAAATCACGGCGATCAGGAATAACTCTGGTGAACTCCAATACAACGGAAAAAAAATAGCAGAGGAATTCACCAAATTCTACACTAAATTATATAACCTAAGAACCCACTCTGCTAACTCTAAAGCGACGGATATGGCATTAGCCACCGATTATCTATCCGAATGCGACCTTCCATCATTAACAGAGGAAGAAAATACTTATCTTAATGCGAAAATTACGCTAGACGAATTAGAAACGGCCGTTAGAGCCTCCAAAAATTCCAAGGCGCCGGGCCCTGATGGCTTCACAAATGCATACTACAAAAAATTCTTCCCCATCCTGTCCAAACATCTATTAAGCTTGTTCAACTCATTTCTAGAAGGGAGTCCTATCCCGTCCACAATGTCGTCCGCAAATTTGGCAATAATACTAAAGGTTGGGAAGGACCCCACCCAATGCGGAAGTTATAGACCAATTTCATTGTTGAACAACGACCTTAAACTATATAGTAAAATGTTGGCGAACAGACTTAATCCCATCCTCCCGAGATTAATACACAAGGACCAGGTCGGGTTTGTCCTGAGCCGCCAGGCCTCAGACAATACACGTAAAATAATTAATTTAGTAGACCATGTCCACCTTTCAGGCTCGAAGGCGATGCTATTAAGCCTAGACGCAGAGAAGGCGTTTGACAGGATTGATTAGCTATTTCTAAACCAAACACTGATTAAATTCGGCTTCAGAGACTCGTTCTTAAAGGGCGTTCAAGCACTTTATCAGAATCCCTCAGCCTCGGTACGCCTCTCAGGCGGAGGCTCGGAACGATTCCAAATCCAGAACGGTACCCGACAAGGATGCCCCCTATCTCCCCTTCTCTTCGCCCTCACGATTGAACCACTGGCGTCTAAAATAAGACGGAACCCGAACATCCAGGGAATTCTGATCGATAAAGCACAATACAAAATTTCCCTATTCGCTGATGACATCATCCTTACTCTGACTAAACCTCTAACTTCCCTCCCCAACCTCCAGAGGGAACTGTCGGAGTTTGGTAGAGTATCAGGATATAAGATAAACAGCGACAAATCAGAGGCTCTAAATCTTTGTCTCCCAGATCCCGAAGTCAATCTCCTCAAAACCAATTTTAGCTACAGATGGTGCCCTTCATACATTAAATATCTGGGAGTTAATGTGTCAAGGCACTATCGGGATTTATACCGGGATAACTACCCGCGGTTATGGGACAAGATCAAAAAGGATCTAGATCAGTGGGAAGGGTTACCAGATATCGTGGTTCGGTCGCATGATCTCCACTAAGATGAATATACTCCCAAGAATGTTATATCTCTTTCAAACACTCCCGACCCACGTCCCGGGCGCTGATCTCAAAAACATGCAAAACAGAATATTTCACTTTATTTGGCAGGGCAAAAGACCCCGAGTCGCCAGATCGGTCTTGATGGCAGCAAGATCTAGGGGAGGCCTGGGGGTACCAGATTTACACAGATATTACCTAGCTGCACAGCTCAAGCAGGTGGTAATGTGGAATTCTGACCCGACCCGTTGTAGTTGGGTGGAGATAGAGACTCGATGTGCCAAAATGCCTTCTCTGCAAGCCTGCCTCTGGAGCCTGGACAGAGGAGAGGGCCATACACACAATCTTAAACTACAGGCCTCACGTTTCACATGGGACGTTTGGTCACGATGTAAATACAAATATGGCCTTACTACCAAAAGCTCCCAATTGACTCCTATCTTTAACAATCCGAAGTTCCCCCCGGGATGTGGATCTAAACTGTTCGATCAATACAGCACAAGGGGTATAGAGGCGATTGCGGATCTTCTGAGCCTAGGGAGGCTTCTGAGTTTCCAAGAGATAAGGACCAAATATAAAATTAGAGAATTGGACACATTCAAATATCTTCAAATCAGAAACTTTATTAGGACAACATGCCCTCTCCCAGAATACCCCACTCTCACATCGTTTGAACTTCTTTGCGAGACAAAGACCCATCAGAAAGGTCTAATCTCAGACATATACGGGGCTCTAGAGCGCTCCTCGACCCCAAAAGAGCATGACTATATGCTCAAATGGGCAGCTGACCTGAACATAGATATAGACAGAGAGACTTGGGAAGAAATCTGGGAGACAGCCTCGGAGACCTCCCTATGCACTACAATAAAGGAAAACATTTATAAAATTATGTTTGGCTGGTATCTTACCCCAGCACGATTAAACCAAATCTACCCTCTGGCATCAGATCTATGTTGGAGAGGCTGTGGTCATAGAGGGGACATGGTCCACATCTGGTGGACCTGTCCAGAAATTGTGAAGTACTGGACCAAGGTCCAAATTTTGATAAAAGAGGTCACCGACCTGGAAGTGCCTATGGAACCACTGACCTACCTGCTGGCTGCACCATTGAAGGACATTGTCCGGCCGGTCAGGAAATTAATATCCTTCATTCTTACCGCGGCTCGATGCTGTATTGCGGCCTCCTGGAGGAAAACAACAACGCCGGCACTGGGAACGATCAGAAAAAGAGTCGACGAGGTGATGGTCATGGAACGGCTCACCGCCATCGTTAGACAAAAAATTCCGGCATACGAGGACATCTGGGATCCATGGATCTCCAGCAATAGATCCAGACAGCCAACTCCAGCGCACCAGAGACCGACCACCCCACCATAGGCGCTCTAACACTGCCCTAAATCTCACACCCCCAAACAGTCAGATGGGTCCCCCACCCCCCCTACCCCTTCCCCCCCTCTCTACCCCCCCCCCTTACCTCCCCAGTCCCCCCCCTCTGCCTTCCTTCTCTGAAGGCACCCCCCCCTTTTCTACGGACAACTGCGGTTGTCTATCTGTTTTCCCCCCCAAAAAAGATGTGGAGTTGAAAATGTTAGGCTTTATCGCACAATATCACTGTATGTATACCTGAATGCCTAATAAAATTGTTTGAAAAACACCAACAAAAAAAACCACAAATATATAAAAAACAATATATATATATCCCGCTCCCCCATCCTGCTCTACAATTACCTTGTGGATGGTCAGGTCAGGCCTGGTTTCTGCGGGGGGGCGTCGCTGCAAGTTGGGTCTGATCTATGGCTAGGCCCGGCTGCCGGTCCTCTCGCGGCCGAGCCCCGGCTCTCCCTCAGCTGCAGGCTGAGGAAGAGCCAGGGCTCGGCCGCGAGAATACCGGCAGCCGGGCCTGGCCAGAGGTCGGGCCCAACTTGCGGGGCCGGACAGGCAACCTGCAAACACCGGGCCCGGGACACCTGTCCCTATTGTCTCCCCCTGTCGGCGGCCCTGGTTCTACATCTCATTAGCATAGTTACCGTCACTTTATTGTAACATCATGTTGTGACGTTTCTTATGTCTTAGTGTTACTCCCATCCAGGCCCTATAACTTCCAATAACGTCACAGTAATTATGTCTTAGTGTTACTCCCATCCAGACCCTATAACTCCCAATAACGTGACGTAATTATGTCTTAGTGTTACTCCCACCCAGACCCTATAACTTCCAATAACGTGACGGTAATTATGTCTTAGTGTTACTCCCATCCAGACCCTATAACTTCCAATAACGTGACGGTAATTATGTGGTTACCCCCATCCTCACCCTGTTAGTACCCTATATCAGTGTCTGGATGTGACGCCACGTTTATGTGTGACCTTACTTATGTCACGTTAAGTTCCCTCATTACCGTTAACGGACTTTAGTGGCAATTTGATGTTATAACACCTCGTGCATATAATGTGCATGTCATTATCACTAACGCTGTTTCGGGGAGAAAACCTTTCGTCCTCTGATGATACCCCGTTCGTGTCCACGTAACGTTACGTGGCTCTCGGGCGCTGTGTGTTTTTTGGGGGGGTTATCTTCCTCTCTCCGGAGTTTTTTTTTTTTTTTTTCCCCTTCCGAATCCAGCTAACGAGGACAGTATTAACCCCTTCAGTCCCAGGAGCGCCTGAGACACATAGCGAGTGTTTCCCGTGTTTCAGACTCATGGTCTCTGTCCCTCTCTCCTCCCTCCCCTCTCCTCTCTCGCCCTCTCTCTCCTCTCTCTTCTCTCTCTCTCTCCTCTCTCTTCTCTCTCTCTTTCCTCTCTCTCCTCTCCCTCCTCTCTCTTCTCTCTCCTCTCTCTTCTCTCTCTCTTTCCTCTCTCTCCTCTCTCTTTCCTCTCCCTCTTCTCTCTTCTCTCTCTCTCTTTTCTCTCTCTCTCTTTCCTCTCTCTCCTCTCTCCCCTCTCTCCCCTCTCTCCCCTCTCTCTTATCCCGTTCCCTGTCGGCGGTACTGACCCGCCACGAGCCGTAACACGTGTCCGTTCTCTTGCAGATGCAGCAAATGGACCTACTGGGAATCCCCATCAAATCGCTGGCGGAGATTGAGAAGGAGGTAATTGCAGGAGGCGCTCGGTCAGGTCGTGGCTGGGAGCTCAGTGATGCAGAGATCAGGGCTGTGTTATACAGGAACACACCCACCCAAACACCCACCCAAGCACCCACCCAAGCACCCACCCAAACACCCACCCAAGCGCCAACCCAAGCGCCCACCCACGCGCCCACCCAAACAACCACCCACCCACACCTACCTGTGTGGCTTTTGCTAATTTCACACCTCCTCCCTCTGGAGCTGCCCTCCCTGTGAGTGACACAATGAGTGAGATTGTCCTCCCAGTGAGTGACACAATGAGTGAGACTGTCCTCCCTGTGAGTGACACAATGAGTGAGATTGTCCTCCCAGTGAGTGACACAATGAATGAGACTGCCCTCCCTGTGAGTGGCGCAATGAGTGACACTGTCCTCCCTGTGAGTGACGCAATGAGTGACTCTGCCCTCCCTGTGAGTGACGCAATGAGTGAGACTGCCCTCCCTGTGAGTGACACAATGAGTGAGACTGTCCTCCCTGTGAGTGACACAATGAGTGAGACTGCCCTCTCTGTGAGTGACACAATGAGTGAGACTGTCCTCCCTGTGAGTGACACAATGAGTGAGACTGTCCTCCCTGTGAGTGATGCAGTGAGTGAGATTGTCCTCCCAGTGAGTGACACAATGAGTGAGACTGCCCTCCCTGTGAGTGATGCAATGAGTGAGACTGTCCTCCCTGTGAGTGAAGCAATGAGTGAGACTGCCCTCCCTGTGAGTGACAAAATGAGTGAGATTGTCCTCCCTGTGAGTGACACAATGAGTGAGACTGCCCTCCCAGTGAGGGATGCAATGAGTGAGACTGCCGTCCCAGTGAGTGTCACAAGGAGGGAGACTGCCCTCCCTGTGAGTGACACAATGAGTGAGACTGTCCTCCCAGAGAGTGTCACAATGAGTGAGACTGCCCTCCCTATGAGTGACGCAAAGAGCGAGACTGCCCTCCCTATGAGTGACGCAATGAATGAGACTGCCCTCCCAGTGAGTGTCACAATGAGTGAGACTGCCCTCCCTATGAGTGACGCAATGAGTGAGACTGCCCTCCCTATGAGTGACGCAATGAGTGAGACTGCCCTCCCTATGAGTGACGCAATGAGTGAGACTGCCCTCCCTATGAGTGACGCAATGAGTGAGACTGCCCTCCCTATGAGTGACGCAATGAGTGAGACTGCCCTCCCTATGAGTGACGCAATGAGTGAGACTGCCCTCCCAGTGAGTGACACTCGCAATGAGTGAGAGTTCCCTCCCAGTGAGTGACACTCGCAATGAGTGAGACTGCCCTCCCAGTGAGTGACACTCACAATGAGTGAGACTGCCCTCTGAACTTTGCAGCCTGTAGATTGCTGAATATTATTTTGTTGCCCCCGTCTGTCTAACACTCTGCCACAAGATGGCGCTGCTGCACTGTCTCATAGTACCCGAATAGATACTCCAATCCCAAACCTGCTCCGTTCCCACAGCGGTCACGCCCGCAGACTGGGATTCTGGGTAATGACACCCTCTGACCACCACTTTCTCTCTCCTCCCGCCCCCCGCGCAGTACGACTACAGCTTCAGGACGGAACAGAGCGCGGCTGCCCGCCTGCCCCCCAGCCCTGCCCGCTGCCAGCAGCTTCCGGCGCCCTGAGAGAGATGGACGCGCCACGCACAAATACTACTGAGCAGAACCCATTGCTGCTGACCCCGCACCTTTGACCCGCAACGCCGCCAGAGGGCGGGGAAAGGGTTAGCGACTTTTCTAACGACGACGTTTTTTTTTTATAGCGTTATTTTGTAAATATATTATATATATATAAAAAAAAGAACAAATGTTACTAAAATGTTTTGGTGTTACCACTTCTGAGCCTTTCCCGGCTCGACATGCCACAGTGTTAATGAGTACAGAGTATTACCGCACACTTCTAGCCTGCGTGTTCGCGGGGACGTTTCGGAATGGAACGGATGATCCGATTCCCACCCAGTCTGGGTCCTGAAGATGCTTCGATGTAAAGTAGTGCTGGGTATGACCAGGTAGAAAGCACTGCGCCGTTTGCTGCGTCCGATGGAAGTTGCGTTTGTTTGACGCGGGTCCTTGGCCAGGGAGGATAACGACCTCTCGGCGGCGCCGGCGGAGGTGGTATAGATGCTAAGAAAAGGGACGCACGGAGACGAGCAATTAATGCGTCCCATTATAATATGTACATTGCCTAATGCCTCCCTATAACCCCCATTACCTCATATAACCCCTCCCTACAGAATAACTCCTCCTATTACCCCATATAACCCCTCCCTACAGTATAACTCCTCCTATTACCCCATATAACCCCTCCCTATAACCCCCATTACCTCATATAACCCCTCCCTACAGAATAACTCATCCTATTACCCCATATAACCCCTCCCTACAGTATAACTCCTCCTATTACCCCATATAACTTCTCCATATAACTCCTCCTATTACCCCATATAACCGCTCCCTATAACTCCTCCTATTACCCCATATAACCGCTCCCTATAACTCCTCCTATTACCCCATATAACCTCTCCCTATAACTCCTCTTATTACCCCTCATAACCGCTCCCTATAACTCCTCTTATTACCCCTCATAACCGCTCCCTATAACTCCTCCTATTACACCATATAACCTCTCCCTATAACTCCACCTATTACCCCATATAACCGCTCCCTATAACTCCTCCTATTACCCCATATAACCGCTCCCTATAACTCCTCCTATTACCCCATATAACCTCTCCCTATAACTCCTCCTATTACCCCTCATAACCACTCCCTATAACTCCTCCTATTACCCCATATAACCGCTCCCTATAACCCCTTCTATTACTCCATATAACCTCTCCCTATAACTCCTCTTATTACCCCATATAGCGAGAGAGAGAGCCCCTAAACCTGCTTTGCTCTATACTCATACAGTATCAAATCCGTCAGCCGGAGCCCCGGGTTATTGAGGGGGTCACTATTAATCGTGGAGAGGGTCCCACCTGTGCAGTGAAGGGTCCCACGTGGGCCTGTCCAGCTGATCCCCCGATATCGCTGGCCTTGGACCCCTGGCCCTGCTCTCGCACCCCTGTTGGCGTCCCTGCTCTTAATGCAGCTAGGGATTCTGGGTATTGACATGCACATAGCGGGTCACTTTTTGTTTCTTATCCACGTTACAGCGGGTCCCCCGACGTGTCCGGCGCGTGTCCGGCGCACGGCATCGGTCGCGGTCTTACTCCCCATTGTTGGAATTCTGCGTCTCCGTCCCTTTTATCCCCTTTTCTTGGCATCAAAAACTCCCTGCAGGTCGGAGGAAATTCCCCAGGCTCGCGGTCTGCGTCAAATACGAGAAAGTTCATGAACGTTTTTCACTTTCCTTTGCCCTAATGCACTGACCCCCAAGTGTCCCCCCGCTATCGCAAGCTGCTATCTCAACTGGAAGGCGTTCAAGGGAGATATTCACTGAAGTCTCCTGGCTGCAAAACGGGGGCGAAAGCCAGAACAAACACACGGTTTAACCGTCAGAATCCCGCCGAACACTATTTCGATGCGCGGAGATCTTATTTGAATTTTTATTGTGCGTCAACATTTCTGCGCTGTAAAGTGACACAAACCTTTATAAACTGTCCGGCCGTTTACGTGACTTATACGTGTGACGCGGAGATCGCCGTATGAAAGGAATTTTGGCGAGTGGCTGAGTCCCTGATTTGATTCAATTTAAATTAAAACAGATTAATGTGTGTATTTTATTTATAACCAGTGCCAGTAAATATAAGTTATTAGAGTAATATTATGTATAACGGCCGTACTGTGAGAATAAGACATTGTTACCTGTATAATGACACCGCCGCGCTGCGTCAGACGCGGTTTTGGGGTGATACAGAGCGACTTCATTCTGCGCTAATAATATAAACAGACTTTGTAGGTTTTACGGCAAACTGACGATTTTGACGCAGTTTCTCCTTTCTTTGGTGCACAGAACCGTTTCCTTTTTTAGTACATCCCGTTAGCATCTGTGCGCCCAGCGGCGGCCATTTCTACGCCCGCTAAATATTTGATTCAACCCATTTTTGACGCTGAAGTCGCACATTAAGAACAATGAGTTTAGTACAGAGACGCACACAAGCGCAATATCATTTGAGATTTCCGTGCATCAATTTTACGCGAAACATGCCAATTGCGACGCTTGGTACTGCGGCCTCTCGGGAGTTTTCCTTCGATAAATGTGCTGCTTTTACATTGATTTTGCCGCTCATTTATAGCCAGGAGCCGTCAGAAAAATGATCCCCGCCCCCCCCCCCCCCCCGCCAAACTATTTTGTATTTCGTTACCGAGCAAACAGAACAAATACAAGAACCTGAGAGAGTGCGAGGCCGCGTCTTCTTCCGATGTCTGCAGATTATATATTATTTCTGAACAACTTTGCATGAAAAAAAGCACAAAACCCCCCAGAATTCTCACAACACCCCGAACAAAACCCCCCAGAATTCTCACAACACCCCGAACAAAACCCCCCAGAATTCTCACAACACCCCGAACAAAACCCCCCAGAATTCTCACAACACCCCGAACAAAACCCCCCAGAATTCTCACAACACCCCGAACAAAACCCCCCAGAATTCTCACAACACCCCGAACAAAACCCCCCAGAATTCTCACAACACCCCGAACAAAACCCCCCAGAATTCTCACAACACCCCGAACAAAACCCCTCAGAATTCTCACAACACCCCGAACAAAACCCCCCAGAATTCTCACAACACCCCGAACAAAACCCCCCAGAATTCTCACAACACCCCGAACAAAACCCCCCAGAATTCTCACAACACCCCGAACAAAACCCCCCAGAATTCTCACAACACCCCGAACAAAACCCCCCAGAATTCTCACAACACCCCGAACAAAACCCCCCAGAATTCTCACAACACCCCGAACAAAACCCCTCAGAATTCTCACAACACCCCGAACAAAACCCCCCAGAATTCTCACAAAGCCCCGAACGAGAAAATAAAGCGCTTCCCGGTTTTACGATCGTTGAAATGGTTTTCTATTGCGATTCCTTTTCGTTATGCATTCTCGTAAGCGGCTAGCGCTTTCATTGCAGAGAACTCCTAATGTCGGATCGGTTTTGAGCGGGAGCATACTAAATATGGCGGCCATTGCGAGATTTCGTACAGCTTTACAGCTTGTGCCACATCGATCGCTCTCCGCGTGTTACACGCCTGCTAACGCGACGTGTATTGGGAACGATCGTTCTGCGTAGCTTTTTGCTTGAACCGTTCCTGCCGGAATTTCATGACGGCGACCATATTTAGGAGCGGCGGCGCCAAAAATGGCGGTGTAAACCGCAGGAGGATTTGACATTAGGGGTGTGATTTCATGGGAAATAGGGACGGGCATGGCAGTTTAAGAAATGTATTTTAATTTAACCCATTTAATTGCTAGCGGACTTTAAGGGCCGTACGATGCCCGCTGTATACGGGAAAGTATTTCTATGGCGTATATAAAGAATACATGGGGGGGGGGAAAACGAACCAATTTCCTTTTAATAATCCTTTCAAATGGAAAAACGAAAGCGCTTTTTGGTGTGTTTATACAATGCCGCTATGTAATACAATATCTTATGTTGGGGCGGATTGCGGTTCTGTAATTAAAATGAGATTGCCTCTTCTTTTTCCGTCCTTTCCAATGATTGTAATAAACGGAACATTCTGTGGCGTATTTATTGCATGGCGTGTTGTCGCAGAAGTGTGCGCGGTGACCAGCTATTGGTGACCGTGCGTGACGCAGATCGGACTGAAATCCGCCTGGGCGTTTTATTGTAACAGGCTGTTAAAACGTTGCTGTTCGATTAAAAGAAAATATTCCCAATTTAGGACGTTTTAAGTGGTAAATTCCAGATTCGGGGTACTCCGAAAATGGGACTCATTTCTGCCTTTTTTGCATCGTAAGGATTATGGGGAAATGTCTTGTTCATTTGTAATTAATGTTTGTTGTTAATAAGGCGGGACCACTTTGCCAATGTGTAGTGAGATAAGTTGTGTTACTTTTTAGCCATGAAAATGCAGAATCCAAACCTTTGGAAATTTAAAGGGTCAGTCCCTCCTAGGGGCAAAGTGTACTAATGGCAGTGACATGGTTAAAGGGTCAGTCCCTCCTAGGGGCAAAGTGTACTACTGGCAGTGACATGGTTAAAGGGTCAGTCTCTCCTAGGAGCAAAGTGTACTAATGGCAGTGACATGGTTAAGGGGTCAGTCCCTGCTACGACCTGTACATCTAGATGATTGTCCTTTTTACCCCAAATCTGCCCCCTATAAGTATTTTTACGTTACCCATGGCGAGCTGAGACTTGGGAGGGGTTTGGTTTTGACGAAAAACCTTACAGCCGCAGTAAAGACACTTGTGATCACGTCATCGTCTGCGACAGGTCCACAACCCTGCCTCACCCCACCGCACAGGAAACCGTGCTTCACTGCAGCAAAGGATTCTGGGTAATGACATGCAAATGACTGCTCACTCTCACATCTTAGCTGCTTTAACATGGATTCCTATAAATGTACGCAGGCTATGCTGCGGGATTATGGGTAAGGCAGGCTTGTGGACCTGTGCCATACAGTAGCTGTGAACGCGCTTATCGTTGCCGTATGTTGGGTTTGTCACACTTTGGCTCACTGTAACTTGTATACTGTACATGGAACGAAACCTTACAAAAGTCAAAAACTGTTCATTCACCCTCTTCACCACACCTCTGTCATTCGTACACTCTGGTCCTTGGGGGGGACTGGTCCCTTTTTAAAAGCAAAAATAAAAAAAAATGTATTTATTGGACATTAAAATATTATCTGTACTGTGAATTTTTTAATTTAACGAAATGTGTGTGGAAAAATAAGCTATACATCGTTACAACAAAACCGAGGCAGAATGATACCGTTGGTTTATTTGTAAGCTCCCGGCGAGGATTCCTCTGGTTGCTATTAGAGAATTGTCCTCTTTCCCCCGAATTAACGATGTGTTGTGTCCGGGTTTTCATTTCAATGTTACATACATTGTGTCATTTAATGCATTAAAAGTGATGTTAAGAATCATTTCAGTCCTCCACCTTCGTTATAGGGAGCAGTTAGAATTCCTCCTATTGCCCCAAATGACCGCCCCCTATAACTCCTATTACTCATGTAACTCCTCCCTCTACTCCATATAACCACTCCCGATAACTCCTATTACCCCATATGACCCCTCCCTTTAACTCCTCCTACCCCATATAACCGCTCCCTATAACTCCTCCTATTACCCCATATGACCCCTCCCTTTAACTCCTCCTACCCCATATAACCGCTCCCTATAACTCCTCCTATTACTCCATATAACCACTCCCTATAACTCCTCTTATTACCCCATATAACCGCTCCCTATAACTCCTCCTATTGCTCCATATAACCGCTCCCTATAACAAATCCTATTACCCCATGTAACCCCTCCCTTTAACTTCTCCTATTACCCCCATGTAACCCCTCCTATTACCCCATATAACCCCTCCTTTTACCCCATATAACCGCTCCCTATAACTCCCTTTTAACCTAAGCTTCATATGTTAAATGTTCAAGACAAACTTTTTCATTGCCCTAATACATCTTCCCCTATAAGTATTGGCAACTGCGTGACAACACAAAGATCCTTAATTAATCCAGCCTACATTTCCACGTTTTAACCAGACAAGACGAATCCATCCTGATATGTTCTCCGACGTTCTGCATTGTATGTTAGGTTTTTATTTGTGTGTGTGTGCAAAGTGTGCAGTTCTATCTAAATATTTTATATTTATTTTACACAACTCCCCTGTATTTTAGGCCGGGGGAGGGGGATTTTTTTTCATGTGTAGTTATTAGTGTGTATTCTTAATAGAATTTGTTAAATAAAAGTTGTCTTTTAACCTGAACTTTCTCTGCATCCTATTAATTCACTGAGATTCAGTCCCACCACGTGGGTAAAAAAAACTGTGTGTGTGTGCCAAGCACGCTCATTTTAAGTGAAACTTCTTTGTCTTTTGTCACTGTTTTGTCACAGAAATTGTATTTGTAATGGTGATGTTTTTAATTAAAAATCAAAACACAATTTCAGTGCCAAAACGAAATGAGGTTTGACTTAGAACACGTGTTTCAGCTATTTGCACTTCTATATTTATAATAACTGAATTCCTTGTGTGTGTGTGTGTGCGTGTCAGGGTCCTGCCCCTCTCTCTCCTGACTCCCTTCACCCCTTCCCCCCCCCCCAGACGCGGCTTTGTGTGCTGGTGCCTTCTGCCGGAGCAGCCCCCCACCGCCCCGTAGGTACAGAGAGGAGGGGGTCTCTCCGGCTGCCCCGGAGCAGCCCCCACTCTCTCTCCCGGCAGAGCTGTGTCCTGCTCGGCAGAGGTACGGGGACACGGGGGTGTTAGGCGGGCTGACTGGGGAGGGGTGGGGTGCTCGGCACATCACTGAGGGGGCTGCAGGGACACGGTGCTGCGGGGGATGCAGTGCTGCGGGGATGATGTGTGGTCAACCCCCCCTCCCATCTCCCCGTTACCAGACCGGAGCAGCCCCCCTCCCTCTCTCCTCCCCCCGGCAGAGCCCTGATCTCGGGGAGGTGTGCGTGTGTGTGTGCTTGTCCGTCCAGCGGTGACGCCTCCTGGTGGGGGCTGGCAACACTGACGACCTCTTTTGCCAGGAGTGATGTGACTTCCGTCACCACTTCCGCCTCAATCAACTGCATTCACGCCGTTAAAGAAGCTTCACTTCAAAAACATGTTATAAGCAAGTTGTCTGTGTCCTTCGTAAAGATGTAATCGCCCTTTAAAAAAATTGAGGACGGGGTTACAATAAGATATCAGCTAAAAATGGTAAAAAAAACAAAAAACATCTATGTTACACACAAAAGAAAAAATGAATCCGGCTTTCCGTTCCTCCTAATACACGTCACTGTGCCTAATTCTTAGTCAGGACAGACCCTTTAAATATATCTTCTTAGGTAAGTCAGTTATACGAAGACTTCCAACTTCCGAAGCGATTACCCATCGTAACTACAGTAGCAGCTTCGTTAATATTCTAAAACGCCCGTTTTAACAATGACCGGGCGTTACAGGGTTTCCCCGCTTAGTAACACTGTACGTGTACATTGCAATGCGAGCCTGAACCTCTTAATTGTATGAACCCCATTCATTTCCGCTCCGGGAACCCCCTGCCTCCGGAGATACGAAGCTCCTGAAGGGGGTGCCAGTACCCGCTCCGGTGGGCCAATAGGAAGCCGTGACATCACCCGGTGCAGCTTTCCTATTGGCCCACGGGACGCGGGAGCTTTAAAAAGCAGAGAGATTTCGGTGCCCCCTTTGGAGCTCTCTATCTCGGGAGCTGAAGTTAGCGGGGTTTCACTTCGGAGACCCTCTGGGTCTCTAATAAAAACTAATTCCAGTCATACCTAAAAAAAAGGCTCCCGGGATAGGAGTTCTCGTGTCTGAAAATGAAAAGCACTTGTTGAATGGATGAAGATCTTCTCTAGTCGAAGGACAGCACAGTGGAGGTGGAATGGGTCAAGAGCGCCCACATCCAACACGACTGATCCACCCAACAGTAATAGTTTTCATTTATACGGTGCTGGGTTGAGGAGGCAGGACCTACCGTTTGGGACCTGTATACGTCCCCCCTCCTGCGGCCTACTGTAATATTGGCCAATCGGAACGCTCCGTTCAGCAGAACAGGTGTACTCTTATTTCACCTTACAGGTGCCTGGTGTGTGGAACCTTCCGTCTGTAAGCGCTCTGATTGGCTCAGGCTGTTGCCGTGGATATTCCAAACTTAGCTGTAAGGTCAACACTTGGTAAGTTCCATCTGACTACAATTTATGGGGAGGTTATAAACAGATACAGGTTTATGTTGCTAATGAAGGGGGTAACCTGCAGAATTGGGGGACATACATATACACGCACACATATATGTACGCACACATACATATACTTCACTAACAATAAACTGCCTGGGTGCAATAATCTGCAACCAAAAATGGGGTACAAATATAGAAGAATCGGGCACATCAGGTCTTGTAGTAAAAAATAAAAAAAGGTTTATTAATAAAAATCAACGTTTCTGCCAAAACGTGGATTTGTGTTAATAAACCTTTTATTTTTTATTATAAGACCTGTTGTGCCTGCGTCTTCTATATTTGTACGTATGTATATTTACCCTCCCTGTGAGAGGTTCCGCTCCGGGACCGAAATGTCGGATTGGGCGTCTCGTTTTTGTCTACATGCCTGAATACACTGATTTTGTATCATTCTACTGGAGTGCTGTTTTTACTTACCTGCCGCAAGAAAGGTAATATCGTTAACATTATATGTATATGTATGTATATGCATTATATGTATGTCACATCTTTGTCACGCACCTGTGTTGTTTCCATGTTTGCTATATATCTCTATGCACCTGTATATATCCTTTGACCTATATTACTGGATATCCATTATATGGTGACTGGGTCACCATTATACAAGCCGGTGTATGTATATATGTATAGATATGTCAGAATCTCCCTGATCTCTGCTACCATATGGTTCCCGACCTCACAAAGGTTAAAATGCAGAAAGTCCATAGAAAGAATCCTAGGCACAAAAAAGATATGGCCAGAAAATGGAAACTGAAATCAGGAAATAATCATGAAATGGTGAGTATTACACTGACATGTGGCTTTAAAAAAAAACTACCTGTATTTAAGGGATCTGGAACACCTTAATCAGAAGACCCCACAGGGTCTCACTGCATATGTTACATAGTAGATGAGGTTGAGAAAAGACGTACGTCCATCAAGTCCAACCTATGCTAAATTTAGACAACAGATACTTTATCCTATATCCGTACTTACAGTATACTGATCCAGAGGAAGGCAAACCAAAACCCCAGTGACACATTATCTAATGATAACTCATAAGGGGAAAAATAAATTCCTTCCTCACTCCTTCCTCACTCCATGAATTGGCAATCGGATTAATCCCTGGATCAACATCCTTTACTTATTTGGTATATCCCTGTATACCTTTCCTTCCTATAAAGATGTCCAACCTACTTTTGAACAAATCTATTGTATCTGCCATCACAGTCCCCCTGGGTAATGAATATGTCTTGCTGCTCCGCTCTTTAAAGATCCCCTCTCAGAGAAGGAGAATATGCATCGAGTCGATCTTTTATAGATATTTAATCGCAAGAAAAGTAATGTAATTACATCAAAATAGTTCAAGACCTACGTGGGAGACTTGGATGAAATCTAAATTTAAATATAAGCGCACAACCACTGACTCCCAAATTCCAATTTTCAAAAATCCTAAATTTCCTCCTGGTTGTGAACCCAGACAATTCGACCAATTTAAATCAAAAAATATCAGGGCGATCGCTGACCTGCTGAGTCTAGGAAAGTTCCTGAGCTACCAAGGATTAAAAAAATAAATATGAAATTCCAGAACTGAACGCGTTCAAATATCTCCAGATTCGACACTTCACACACAAAATATCCCCAACATTAGAATTTCCCCCTCTCACTAATTTTGAAAGGCTGTGTCGCAACACCGCTCATCAAAAAAGTCTTATAACGAAAATATACGCTGAAATGGAGATGTCAGCAGACCCTCCTACCCATGAATATATTCTCAAATGGGCAGCCAAATTGAATATGGTTATAGACAGAGAGGATTGGGAAAGTATATGGGAATCTGCCTCAGGAACTTCCATACTATGTACCACAACGAAGGAAAACATTTATAAAATACTGTTCCACTGGTATCTTACCCCAGTCAGACTAAGACAAATCTACCCTCTGGCCTCCGACCTATGCTGGAGAGGCTGCGGACAAAAGGGGGACATGGCCCACATTTGGTGGTCATGCCCAGAGATACAGAAATATTGGCTAACCATACAAACTATAATAAAAGAGGTCACAGACCTCACAATACCCATCGATCCGCTGACCTACTTACTGGCCAGGCCAATGGAGAATATTAACCGCCCAGTAAGAAAATTAATCTCCTTTATTCTTACAGCGGTTAGGTGCGCAGTGGCCGCCTCATGGAAGATAGAAGAAGGTATCACTCCCCCCCACCCCCAAGCAAACAGTGAAAAAAAGGATCCAGGAAGTAATGCTAATGGAAAAACTATCAGCCTTCCTGAAAAGAACCACTATGACCTTTTATAAAGTCTGGGAACCATGGCTGATCCAACCAACAAGGTAGAAACCCCCTTATATAGAAGGGAAGCGACCCAGGCATCTGAGAGAATAGATGCGAGGCTGGTCACTGGTGGACGGGATGAGAGGTTGAGTGCCACCCCCCCCCCTTACTCTTCCCCCTCCCCCTTTCTTGTTCTCTCTCTCGTCTGTCCTTTTAGGTCCATCAGGAGGATCGGAGGCCTGGCGAGGACATATTCTATTCTATCACTCTTTCTAAATGAAAAACAAAAACCCTGTATTAGGCTAAGAATTATCTGCATGTTTGTTCAATGTATAAATGCCTAATAAAAAAATTTGAAACAAAAAAAATTGTTCAAGATCAGCGTTCTCCGCTGCAGACATCACCTACTAAGCCCAGACTCGTGTTTACAAAGGCTCCGAACTGTAAGCAAATATTAGCCCCAAGCTGTCTGAGAAAAGAGAGCGCGGATCAACCAAGAAAGGGTAAGAGGCTTCTTCAGATGTTTACCCAAATACAAATGTAAGATGTTTGAGTCACAGATAACACACAGTTTTGTCATAGAAGATTTTATTGACTGCAACACAGCACACGTGAGTTATACACTCCAATGTCCATGTAATAAACAACACGTGGGTAGGATAACAGGCACATTATCAATGCGTAGAGCAGAGCGTGTGAGGAATATGGGAGGCTTCCTACAACTCAGGGTATCAACATATCGAAGAATGTCACGGGCAACATCCAAAACATTACACATCTCTATGCCGGGAACACACTGGATCTATCCATTGAAAATGCTAAATGGATTGAAGATCGATTTTGTCATACATCTTTTACAATACAGCGGGCTGGTTTCTGATATAGTTCAATATTTAGAGTTGAGAAATATTGGACCTTATAACTGTCTCTTTTTGATGCAGATGCTTCTTGATAGTTTCCAGAAAATTGCTACATCTGTTTGTGATCTGTTTAGGGTACGGTACTGGATCACTGGATAAGTCCTCGTTTATATAGGATATATCATATCTAATTTGGTACATAAATTATTAATGGTAAAACATATACAAATTTAAATTAGGTACCAGATGTGTTCTTTTTTAGTATACATTTTATTTAATTTGAATATGTTTATATATTTTTAATATATAACCTTGGTGGAACAGGTGTGGGAAGCGCAAACCACAAAATAAAGAATATACAAAACAGTTGTCAGTAGAATCACTGTATTGAGAAATGAATGGCAAGCATGCAATTAACCATGCACAGGTGGGGGTGGTGGGAGTGAACACAAATGCTGTTTAACCCTTTGCGTGACCGACATATATGGGGTATCTTAAACCTGTAAGTGTCTAATACAAGCTATATAGTGAAAGAGATGATGGTGTATAAATAAATAATATAAATATATATCTGACTCACACGGCCATGTATGAGTCCCCACATGTAGAAGTGCCTTTAAAATCTCCTTGTAGATTTCGGTAACTGCCCCAGTGATCGTGCAGACAGAAGGGGGGGGGGGGGGGGGTGTAGTAGAATATAAATGAAATAAATAGTGACTGACACGGCCATCCCGTGGGGTCAACTCATGTAGTGATTTCATTGTAGGAATGAATCGAATGATATCGGCCCCCCTAGGTGCACTGTGCTCCACCCTTCACCACTCTTGGGTGCAATTCCTTCCAGTAGCACATTAGGCTAGTATTTTACAGCCGTGCTATTCCAAGAGCAGCTTGGGTAATACTGACGTTTAGGCGCTTAATTGTAGCCCCCTATTCTGGGCGCTTCCTCACTCCAGACTTAGACGCACATATAGGCACACACTTCCAAGCCACACACTCTAATTCTGTGTTCACTATTTAGGTGCTAGAATATACAGTAGCTATATATTGTGTGTGTGTATACAGACAATATTGCATCTCTGTTGCTCAACTCAAAATCCTCCTATCTCCTACCTAACGTTGTCATTCATGGCTGTCCAAGTTTATTTATGTATAAAATGTTTTACCAGGAAGTAATACATAAAGAGTTACCTCTCGTTTTCAAGCTTGTCCTGGGCACAGAGTGAGTGCAGCTGTGAAAGGGATGTTGTGTGATTTCTTTCAGTTACCCTCTGTGCGCTACAAATACATAGTCACATTAAGTCTCCGGGTCATTAAGATTGATCTGTGGGTGTTCATCGTAATGTAAACCTGCATCACCTACAGTCTCAGCAGAATGTCTCGCTTTGAGCATATCACTCTCACCTTACGTGATCTGTACCGGCTTCCACTGATCAACCGGGTTCGCTTCATGTTGGCTGTAAGGGCCTTTAATACCTTGCAAAGTCAGGGCCTGCCTATCCGCTGTCTCTTTTGAAGCCCCGGAGGGATACTGGTCTTCTCAGGTTCTCAGGGGGTTCCGCCTCTCCGTGCCAAGGGTACTGCACCCTGTGCTGGGTGGGTGAGGCTTCATGTGTGCAGCTTCAGAGGTCTGGAACTCTGTAGTATATCTACTTTACCACTGTTTGGGGCTCAGTGTCAGACTTACCTCTTCCTTCTCGCTTTTCCTGTCTAACAAAACAATTGTACAGTGTATCGTTTTAATTTGTTTAACTGTAAATGATTGCGATGCCCCCTTAAGTATAGGTGTGTGTTTACTGAAAAATAAGTGACGATCATGAATTTGGCTGGTCTCTGTCATGTAAACCTACATCACTCCAACTCTTCCCACTAGTCTGTTTCGCCCCCAGCCGACTCTGCTACCCTTCTCTGCTACCCTTCTCTGTCACCCTTCTCTGTCACCCTTCTCCTCTGCTGCAGTCGCCGCACAAAATCGAGCTCTCTTCGCCAACATTTATTTATAATATATTTTATCTGGAAGTTAGCTGTGGGGCTGCATATGGCTATTTATGACCAGTCATTATTGTAACATCAGCCATCTAGGTAGCCACCTATATTTCTGGCCCCTCTACATCTTGGTGCATATTCATCCTGGCCAACGATAGAGGACATGCACCTATTCATGAGAGAGAGAGACTCTGATAGTTTGGCCTTTGCTGCCTCCTAATGAACGTGTGTCTATATCCATGTAACACCAGAGCCCTATGTCTGCTGGTCTCTTCTCTTTTGATTTTGGTGCCTCCCGGCGGTATTTGAGCTACAGTATAAGGGAAGCTCTGGATCACTCCCCTGACAGGTTACTATACGCCTTTATATACTGACCATATATGACAGTGCCCTCCAAACCTTGTTTACCTTTGGGTGTCCGTGACGACTTCTATTCCGCCGGACACCTTTCTATTGGCTGACTTATCTAGCTCCACCCATGCTACAGGGTATATCTGATACACTGAAGCAGCTATACGTGACTCCTCCCCCCGGAAGAAGCGCGACTCGGCACGCAAACCGCGCGTTGGGGTGTAGTGACGTCACGCCGGTGACGCTCACGAGCGAGACAGAGATTGGAAGTTTAGAGCCACTGGGAGACACTGCTGTATTGGGGCTGTGTTTATACTGTATATACCTTCCATGGTTATTGTGCCTTTCAGCGCATTCTAATGCTCTGTATATTTACCGGCATATACTACTGACTGTGCATATATCTATTTGGGTGTACCTGTATGGGTCAATCACTCCTACACCATAGATACTCCATCTGGCCCCTAAACAGATAATTATAGGGACATTATTGTTCCCAGCCGCTGCATACACCTTGCCTAATGCCGTTGGCCTCCCGTGGCTCATACAGCAATCTGCTTGCTAGGGGTATTTATATTGAGGCCTCCGGCTCCTACCCTGCATTTTCCCGACCAGCCTTCTCAGCTCTGGGGATTTTAATGACATTTTGTTATCACTGTATATAATTATCACGTTTTTCAGCGTTCTCCTTTACTATTAAAATGTAATTATTTTTGTTTTTAACAATTAGAACGTACAGTTCTGCTCACCCTTTAATGCATAGGGACTAAGGCAGGCTGTGCAAAGTGGGGCCGGAGGATTTTAAGGGGGGGCGTGGTGGCTACAGAGGTCCCGCTCTCTCCCCCAAGGCATTTAAATGAAATGCAGACTGTGCGATGTCTCTGCAGCTTCTCCTACCTGATCTTAGGCGACGCATCGCCATGGCATCCGGCATCAGATGATGCCGTGGGGGTCACGTGACGTCGTGTAGCCATGGCAACGTGATGTCACATTACACCGTGACGTCATTTGACGCCGGAGCCGAGGAGGAGGGGGGTGCGAGCCGGGAGGTAAGCAGTCATGAGGGGGCGCAGGTTAAAAACTTTGTGCACCCCTGGACTAAGGAGTATGTTCAGCCTACTTTTCTGGGGATATTTGTATGTCATTACCCTATATTTGACTCCTCTTCAATTTTGACTCGACTCAAATCTAAATGATTTGTTAATTGGTTTGTAATTAGAGATATTTGTAGCAGAATCCCATGTATGTTCTTTTTACCTTTTTAGATACCGTTTTGTGTAATAAAAGATATGACAGACCAGAGGGGCTTCCTGTTTGCACTTGTGTGTTAGCAGAAGTGTATATGTGACCCTATAAACCTCCTTCACACCCGGGCTTGGCAGCGTGACACTAGGGCAGCGTCCTGGGGAAGAATCACTGAGCTGTTAGCAATAGATACAACGGATAGAAAAGACATTACACATAGGTTGGATTAAAGAGAATATTTTATTGAAATAATGAATCTCTTTGCTGGTAGGGGCCTGCAGCACATTGCAGAGCGATATAGTAACACGCAGAGCAATGCATTGCAGGCCCCTCCGGCAGCAAAGGGGTGAAGACCAATGCAGGGTGTATAAAGATCTCACTGATAATTCATGCACAAAGGGCAGTTTGTTGCTGTGATCCAGAGGAAGGCGAAACATAACCCCTGCTGTGCAATGGGGGAAAAAAATTCCTTCCTGACCCCATTAAATGGCGATCGGAGGGTCCCTGGATCACTGCGCAGTGAGATCAGATGGAGCAGCACAGATCAGCGTTGTTATACACAGGGGCACACTCAGTATATAGAGATGCGGGTGATGGGGCCCTTGTGCCCCTGTGTATAACTCACCTGCTCCCCCATCCCCCTGCATATCTATCCCATTCACCCCTTTTCCTCCCGCATACCTCGCAGGGCCGGCCATTAGGCGGTCGCCTAGCGCGCAGAGGTCCTAGGGGCGCGTTAATAATCATTATTATTTTTTCCTCTTATTATTTTTTTAAATTTATTTATCTTTTTTTTAAAAATTATTTTTCTTTGTTTTTTTATCCGGTATTTTGGCGCCCTTTTATTTGTATTTTGCGTCGCGCTGGGTGCGGTAGCGCCCCCAGCAGCCCCGATAGCTACGCCACTGTTTATTATTTTATTTATCTTATTATTTTTTATACAACTGGGGCGAAAATATAAAGTTTCGCCTTGGGCGCATTTAACCCGTGTACCGGCCCTGCTCCTGGTTCTCTCACCCTCCCACGCCCAATATCCCTATCTCCCTCTAGTACCCGCCCCTCACGCCCACTATCCCTATCTCCCTCTAGTACCCGCCCCTCACGCCCAATATCCCTATCTCCCTCTAGTACCCGCCCCTCACGCCCACTATCCCTATCTCCCTCTAGTACCCGCCCCTCACGCCCAATATCCCTATCTCCCTCTAGTACCTGCCCCTCACGCCCAATATCCCTATCTCCCTCTAGTACCCGCCCCTCACGCCCAATATCCCTATCTCCCTCTAGTACCTGCCCCCCACGCCCAATATCCCTATCTCCCTCTAGTACCCGCCCCTCACCCCCAATATCAGTATCTCCCTCTAGTACCCGCCCCTCACGCCCAATATCCCTATCTCCCTCTAGTACCCGCCCCTCACGCCCAATATCCCTATTTCCCTCTAGTACCCGCCCCTCACCCCCAATATCCCTATCTCCCTCTAGTACCCGCCCCTCACGCCCAATATCCCTATCTCCCTCTAGTACCTGCCCCTCACGCCCAATATCCCTATCTCCCTCTAGTACCCGCCCCTCACGCAAAATATCCCTATCTCCCTCTAGTACCTGCCCCTCACGCCCAATATCCCTATCTCCCTCTAGTACCCGCCCCTCAAACCCAATATCCCTATCTCCCTCTAGTACCTGCCCCTCACGCCCAATATCCCTATCTCCCTCTAGTACCCGCCCCTCACGCCCAATATCCCTATCTCCCTCTAGTACCCGCCCCTCACGCCCAATATCCCTATCTCCCTCTAGTACCGCCCCTCACGCCCAATAGCCCAATCTCCCTCTAGTACCCGCCCCTCACGCCCAATATCCCTATCTCCCTCTAGTACCCGCCCCTCACGCCCAATATCCCTATCTCCCTCTAGTACCCGCCCCTCACCCCCAATATCAGTATCTCCCTCTAGTACCCGCCCCTCACGCCCAATATCCCTATCTCCCTCTAGTACCCGCCCCTCACGCCCAATATCCCTATCTCCCTCTAGTACCCGCCCCTCACCCCCAATATCCCTATCTCCCTCTAGTACCCGCCCCTCAAACCCAATATCCGTATCTCCCTCTAGTACCTGCCCCTCACGCCCAATATCCCTATCTCCCTCTAGTACCCGCCCCTCACGCCCAATATCCCTATCTCCCTCTAGTACCCGCCCCTCACGCCCAATATCCCTATCTCCCTCTAGTACCGCCCCTCACGCCCAATAGCCCAATCTCCCTCTAGTACCCGCCCCTCACGCCCAATATCCCTATCTCCCTCTAGTACCCGCCCCTCACGCCCAATATCCCTATCTCCCTCTAGTACCCGCCCCTCACCCCCAATATCAGTATCTCCCTCTAGTACCCGCCCCTCACGCCCAATATCCCTATCTCCCTCTAGTACCCGCCCCTCACGCCCAATATCCCTATCTCCCTCTAGTACCCGCCCCTCACCCCCAATATCCCTATCTCCCTCTAGTACCCGCCCCTCACGCCCAATATCCCTATCTCCCTCTAGTACCTGCCCCTCACGCCCAATATCCCTATCTCCCTCTAGTACCCGCCCCTCAAACCCAATATCCCTATCTCCCTCTAGTACCTGCCCCTCACGCCCAATATCCCTATCTCCCTCTAGTACCCGCCCCTCACGCCCAATATCCCTATCTCCCTCTAGTACCCGCCCCTCACGCCCAATATCCCTATCTCCCTCTAGTACCCGCCCCTCACGCCCAATATTCCTATCTCCCTCTAGTACCGCCCCTCACGCCCAATATCCCAATCTCCCTCTAGTACCTGCCCCTCACGCCCAATATCCCTATCTCCCTCTAGTATCCGCCCCTCACGCCCAATATCCCTATCTCCCTCTAGTACCTGCCCCTCACGCCCAATATCCCTATCTCCCTCTAGTACCTGCCCCTCACGCCCAATATCCCTATCTCCCTCTAGTACCTGCCCCTCACGCCCAATATCCCTATCTCCCTCTTGTACCTGCCCCTCACGCCCAATATCCCTATCTCCCTCTTGTACCTGCCCATCACGCCCAATATCCCTATCTCCCTCTAGTACCCGCCACTCACGCCCAATATCCCTATCTCCCTCTACTACCCGCCCCTCACGCCCAATATCCCTATCTCCCTCCAGTACCTGCCCTTCATGCCCAATATCCCTATCTCCCTCTAGTACCCACCCCTCACGCCCAATATCCCTATCTCCCTCTAGTACCTGCCCCTCACGCCCAATATCCCTATCTCCCTCTAGTACCTGCCCCTCACGCCCAATATCCCTATCTCCCTCCAGTACCTGCCCCTCACGCCCAATATCCCTATCTCCCTCTAGTACCCGCCCCTCACGCCCAATATCCCTATCTCCCTCTAATACTCTCCCCTCACGCCCAATAACCCCATCTCCCTCTAGTACCTGCCCCTTATGCCCAATATCCCCATCTCCCTCTAGTACCCGCCCCTCACGCCCAATATCCCTATCTCTCTCTAGTACCCACCCCTCACGCCCAATATCCCTATCTCCCTCTAGTACCCGCCCCTCACGCCCAATATCCCTATCTCCCTCTAGTACCTGCCTCTTACGCCCAATATCCCTATCTCCCTCTATTACCTGCCCCTCATGCCCAATATCCCTATCTCCATCTAGTACCCGCCCCTCATGCCCAATATCCCTATCTCCCTCTAGTACCCGCCCCTCACGCCCAATATCCCTATCTCCCTCTAGTACCCGCCCCTCACGCCCAATATCCCTATCTCCCTCTAGTACCTGCCCCTCACGCCCAATATCCCTATCTCCCTCTAGTACCCGCCCCTCACGCCCAATATCCCTATCTCCCTCTAGTATCCGCCCCTCACGCCCAATATCCCTATCTCCCTCTAGTATCCGCCTCTCACGCCCAATATCTCTATCTCCCTCTTGTACCTGCCTCTCACGCCCAATATCCCTATCTCCCTCTAGTACCCGCCCCTCACGCCCAATATCCCTATCTCCCTCTAGTGCCCGCCCCTCACGCCCAATATCCCCATCTCCCTCTAGTACCCGCCCCTCACGCCCAATATCCCTATCGCCCTCTAGTACCCGCCCCTCACGCCCAATATCCGTATCTCCCTCTAGTACCCGCCCCTCACGCCCAATATCCCTATCTCACCCTAGTACCCGCCCCTCACGCCCAATATCCCTATCTCCCTCTAGTACCCGCCCCTCACGCCCAATATCCCTATCTCCCTCTAGTACCCGCCCCTCACGCCCAATATCCCTATCTCCCTCTAGTACCCGCCCCTCACGCCCAATATCCCTATCTCCCTCTAGTACCCGCCCCTCACGCCCAATATCCCTATCTCCCTCTAGTACCCGCCCCTCACGCCCAATATCCCTATCTCCCTCTAGTACCCGCCCCTCACGCCCAATATCCCTATCTCCCTCTAGTAACCGCCCCTCACGCCCAATATCTCTATCTCCCTCTTGTACCTGCCTCTCACGCCCAATATCCCTATCTCCCTCTAGTACCTGCCTCTCACGCCCAATATCCCTATCTCCCTCTATTACCTGCCCCTCATGCCCAATATCCCCATCTCCCTCTAGTACCTGCCCCTCATGCCCAATATCCCCATCTCCCTCTAGTACCCGCCCCTCACGCCCAATATCCCTATCCCCCTCTAGTACCCGCCCCTCACGCCCAATATCCCTATCTCCCTCTAGTACCTGCCCCTCACGCCCATTATCCCTATCTCCCTCTAGTATCCGCCCCTCACGCCCAATATCCCTATCTCCCTCTAGTACCCGCCCCTCACGCCCTATATCCCTATCTCCCTCTAGTACCCGCCCCTCACGCCCAATATCCCTATCTCCCTCTAGTACCTGCCCCTCACGCCCATTATCCCTATCTCCCTCTAGTATCCGCCCCTCACGCCCAATATCCCTATCTCCCTCTAGTACCCGCCCCTCACGCCCAATATCCCTATCTCCCTCTAGTACCCGCCCCTCACGCCCAATATCCCTATCTCCCTCTAGAACCCGCCCCTCACGCCCAATATCCCTATCTCCCTCTAGTACCCGCCCCTCACGCCCAATATCCCTATCTCCCTCTAGTACCTGCCCCTCACGCCCAATATCCCTATCTCCCTCTAGTACCTGCCCCACACGCCCAATATCCCTATCTCCCTCTAGTATCCGCCCCTCACGCCCAATATCCCTATCTCCCTCTAGTACCCGCCCCTCACGCCCAATATCCCTATCTCCCTCTAGTACCCGCCCCTCACGCCCAATATCCCTATCTCCCTCTAGTACCCGCCCCTCGCGCCCAATATCCCTATCTCCCTCTAGTACCCGCCCCTCACGCCCAATATCCCTATCTCCCTCTAGTACCCGCCCCTCACGCCCAATATCCCTATCTCCCTCTAGTACCCGCCCCTCACGCCCAATATCCCTATCCCCCTCTAGTACCCGCCCCTCACGCCCAATATCCCTATCTCCCTCTAGTACCCGCCCCTCACGCCCAATATCCCTATCTCCCTCTAGTACCCGCCCCTCACGCCCAATATCCCTATCTCCCTCTAGTACCCGCCCCTCACGCCCAATATCCATATCTCCCTCTAGTACCCGCCCTTCACGCTCAATATCCCTATCTCCCTCTAGTACTTGCCCCTCACGCCCAATATCCCTATCTCCCTCTTGTACCTGCCCCTCACGCCCAATATCCCTATCTCCCACTAGTACCCGCCCCTCACGCCCAATATCCCTATCTCCCTCTAGTCCCTGCCCCTCACGCCCAATATCCCTATCTCCCTCTAGTACTCGCCCCTCACCCCCAATATCCCTATCTCCCTCTAGTACCCGCCCCTCACACCCAATATCCCTATCTCCCTCTAGTGCCCGCCCCTCACGCCCAATATCTCTATCTCCCTGTAGTACCCGCCCCTCACGCCCAATATCCCTATCTCCCTCTAGTACCCGCCCCTCACGCCCAATATCCATATCTCCCTCTAGTACCCGCCCCTCACGCCCAGTATCCCTATCTCCCTCTAGTACCCGACCCCACGCCCAATATCCCTATCTCCCTCTAGTACCTGCCCCTCACGCCCAATATCCCTATCTCCCTCTAGTACCTGCCCCTCACGCCCAATATCCCTATCTCCCTCTAGTACCTGCCCCTCACGCCCAATATCCCTATCTCCCTCTAGTACCTGCACCTCACGCCCAATATCCCTATCTCCCTCTAGTACCCGCCCCTCACGCCCAATATCCCTATCTCCCTCTAGTACCCGCCCCTCACGCCCAATATCCCTATCTCCCTCTAGTCCCTGCCCCTCACGCCCAATATCCCTATCTCCCTCTAGTACCCGCCCCTCACGCCCAATATCCCTATCTCCCTCTAGTACCCGCCCCTCACGCCCAATATCCCTATCTCCCTCTAGTACCCGCCCCTCACGCCCAATATCCCTATCTCCCTCTAGTACCTGCCCCTCACGCCCAATATCCCTATCTCCCTCTAGTACCTGCCCCTCACGCCCAATATCCCTATCTCCCTCTAGTACCTGCCCCTCACGCCCAATATCCCTATCTCCCTCTAGTACCCGCCCCTCATGCCCAATATCCCTATCTGCCTCTTGTACCTGCCCCTCACGCCCAATATCCCTATCTCCCTCTAGTACCCGCCCCTCACGCCCAATATCCCTATCTCCCTCTACTACCCGCCCCTCACGCCCAATATCCCTATCTCCCTGCAGTACCTGCCCCTCACGCCCAATATCCCTATCTCCCTCTTGTACCCGCCCCTCACGCCCAATATCCCTATCTCCCTCTAGTACCCTCCCCTCACGGCCAATATCCCTATCTCCCTCTAGTACCTGCCCCTCACGCCCAATATCCCTATCTCCCTCCAGTACCTGCCCCTCACGCCCAATATCCCTATCTCCCTCTAGTACCCGCCCCTCACGCCCAATATCCCTATCTCCCTCTAGTACTCTCCCCTCACGCCCAATATCCCTATCTCCCTCTAGTACCTGCCTCTCACGCCCAATATCCCTATCTCCCTCTATTACCTGCCCCTCACGCCCAATATCCCTATCTCCCTCCAGTACCTGCCCCTCACGCCCAATATCCCTATCTCCCTCTAGTACATGCCCCTCACACCCAATATCCCTATCTCCCTCTAGTACCCGCCCCTCACGCCCTATATCCCTATCTCCCTCTAGTACCCGCCCCTCACGCCCTATATCCCTATCTCCCTCTAGTACCCGCCCCTCACGCCCAATATCCCTATCTCCCTCTAGTACCCGCCCCTCACGCCCAATATCCCTATCTCCCTCTAGTACCCGCCCTTCACGCCCAATATCCCTATCTCCCTCTAGTACCCGCCCCTCACGCCCAATATCCCTATCTCCCTCTAGTACCCGCCCCTCACGCCCAATATCCCTATCTCCCTCTAGTACCCGCCCCTCACGCCCAATATCCCTATCTCCCTCTTGTACCTGCCCCTCACGCCCAATATCCCTATCTCCCTCTAGTACCCGCCCCTCACGCCCAATATCCCTATCTCCCTCTAGTCCCTGCCCCTCACGCCCAATATCCCTATCTCCCTCTAGTACTCGCCCCTCACCCCCAATATCCCTATCTCCCTCTAGTACCCGCCCCTCACGCCCAATATCCCTATCTCCCTCTGGTACCCGCCCCTCACGCCCAATATCCCTATCTCCCTCTAGTACCCGCCCCTCACGCCCAATATCCCTATCTCCCTCTGGTACCTGCCTCTCACGCCCAATATCCCTATCTCCCTCTAGTACCCGCCCCTCACGCCCAATATCCCTATCTCCCTCTTGTACCTGCCTCTCACGCCCAATATCCCTATCTCCCTCTAGTACCTGCCCCTCACGCTCAATATCCCTATCTCCCTCTAGTACCTGCCCCTCACGCCCAATATCCCTATCTCCCTCTAGTACCCGCCCCTCACGCCCAATATCCATATCTCCCTCTAGTACCCGCCCCTCACGCCCAGTATCCCTATCTCCCTCTAGTACCCGCCCCCACGCCCAATATCCCTATCTCCCTCTAGTACCTGCCCCTCACGCCCAATATCCCTATCTCCCTCTAGTACCTGCCCCTCACGCCCAATATCCCTATCTCCCTCTAGTACCTGCCCCTCACGCCCAATATCCCTATCTCCCTCTAGTACCTGCCCCTCACGCCCAATATCCCTATCTCCCTCTAGTACCCGCCCCTCACGCCCAATATCCCTATCTCCCTCTAGTACCCGCCCCTCACGCCCAATATCCCTATCTCCCTCTAGTCCCTGCCCCTCACGCCCAATATCCCTATCTCCCTCTAGTACCCGCCCCTCACGCCCAATATCCCTATCTCCCTCTAGTACCCGCCCCTCACGCCCAATATCCCTATCTCCCTCTAGTACCCGCCCCTCACGCCCAATATCCCTATCTCCCTCTACTACCCGCCCCTCACGCCCAATATCCCTATCTCCCTCTAGTACCTGCCCCTCACGCCCAATATCCCTATCTCCCTCTTGTACCCGCCCCTCACGCCCAATATCCCTATCTCCCTCTAGTACCCGCCCCTCACACCCAATATCCCTATCTCCCTCTAGTACCTGCCCCTCACGCCCAATATCCCTATCTCCCTCCAGTACCTGCCCCTCACGCCCAATATCCCTATCTCCCTCTAGT
The DNA here is from genome assembly GCF_040206685.1 of Ascaphus truei. Taxonomy (NCBI): domain Eukaryota; kingdom Metazoa; phylum Chordata; class Amphibia; order Anura; family Ascaphidae; genus Ascaphus; species Ascaphus truei. The sequence continues at coordinate 26,975,708 of NC_134503.1, forward strand.
ACCCGCCCCTCACGCCCAATATCCCTATCTCCCTCTAGTACTCTCCCCTCACGCCCAATATCCCTATCTCCCTCTAGTACCCGCCCCTCACGCCCAATATCCCTATCTCCCTCTAGTACCCGCCCCTCACGCCCAATATCCCTATCTCCCTCTAGTACCCGCCCCTCACGCCCAATATCCCTATCTCCCTCTACTACCCGCCCCTCACGCCCAATATCCCTATCTCCCTCTAGTACCTGCCCCTCACGCCCAATATCCCTATCTCCCTCTTGTACCCGCCCCTCACGCCCAATATCCCTATCTCCCTCTAGTACCCGCCCCTCACACCCAATATCCCTATCTCCCTCTAGTACCTGTCCCTCACGCCCAATATCCCTATCTCCCTCCAGTACCTGCCCCTCACGCCCAATATCCCTATCTCCCTCTAGTACCCGCCCCTCACGCCCTATATCCCTATCTCCCTCTAGTACCCACCCCTCACGCCCAATATCCCTATCTCCCTCTAGTACCTGCCCCTGACGCCCAATATCCCTATCTCCCTCTACTACCCGCCCCTGACGCCCAATATCCCTATCTCCCTCTAGTACCCGCCCCTCACGCCCAATATCCATATCTCCCTCTAGTACCCACCCTTCACGCTCAATATCCCTATCTCCCTCTAGTACCCGCCCCTCACGCCCAATATCCCTATCTCCCTCTAGTACCCGCCCCTCACGCCCAATATCCATATCTCCCTCTAGTACCCACCCTTCACGCTCAATATCCCTATCTCCCTCTAGTACCTGCCCCTCACGCCCAATATCCCTATCTCCCTCTAGTACCCGCCCCTCACGCCCAATATCCCTATCTCCCTCTAGTACCCGCCCTTCACGCCCAATATCCCTATCTCCCTCTAGTACCCGCCCCTCACGCCCAATATCCCTATCTCCCTCTAGTACCCGCCCCTCACGCCCCATATCCCTATCTCCCTCTAGTACCCGCCCCTCACGCCCAATATCCCTATCTCCCTCTTGTACCTGCCCCTCACGCCCAATATCCCTATCTCCCTCTTGTACCTGCCCCTCACGCCCAATATCCCTATCTCCCTCTAGTACCCGCCCCTCACGCCCAATATCCCTATCTCCCTCTAGTACCCGCCCCTCACGCCCCATATCCCTATCTCCCTCTAGTACCCGCCCCTCACGCCCAATATCCCTATCTCCCTCTAGTCCCTGCCCCTCACGCCCAATATCCCTATCTCCCTCTAGTACTCGCCCCTCACCCCCAATATCCCTATCTCCCTCTAGTACCCGCCCCTCACACCCAATATCCCTATCTCCCTCTAGTGCCCGCCCCTCACGCCCAATATCCCTATCTCCCTCTAGTACCCGCCCCTCACGCCCAATATCCCTATCTCGCTCTGGTACCCGCCCCTCACGCCCAATATCCCTATCTCCCTCTAGTACCCGCCCCTCACGCCCAATATCCCTATCTCCCTCTTGTACCTGCCTCTCACGCCCAATATCCCTATCTCCCTCTAGTACCTGCCCCTCACGCTCAATATCCCTATCTCCCTCTAGTACCTGCCCCTCACGCCCAATATCCCTATCTCCCTCTAGTACCCGCCCCTAACGCCCAATATCCATATCTCCCTCTAGTACCCGCCCCTCACGCCCAGTATCCCTATCTCCCTCTAGTACCCGCCCCCACGCCCAATATCCCTATCTCCCTCTAGTACCTGCCCCTCACGCCCAATATCCCTATCTCCCTCTAGTACCTGCCCCTCACGCCCAATATCCCTATCTCCCTCTAGTACCTGCCCCTCACGCCCAATATCCCTATCTCCCTCTAGTACCTGCCCCTCACGCCCAATATCCCTATCTCCCTCTAGTACCCGCACCTCACGCCGAATATCCCTATCTCCCTCTAGTACCCGCCCCTCGCGCCCAATATCCCTATCTCCCTCTAGTCCCTGCCCCTCACGCCCAATATCCCTATCTCCCTCTAGTACCCGCCCCTCACGCCCAATATCCCTATCTCCCTCTAGTACCCGCCCCTCACGCCCAATATCCCTATCTCCCTCTAGTACCCGCCCCTCATGCCCAATATCCCTATCTCCCTCTAGTACCTGCCCCTCACGCCCAATATCCCTATCTCCCTCTAGTACTCGCCCCTCACCCCCAATATCCCTATCTCCCTCTAGTACCCGCCCCTCACACCCAATATCCCTATCTCCCTCTAGTGCCCGCCCCTCACGTCCAATATCCCTATCTCCCTCTAGTACCCGCCCCTCACGCCCAATATCCCTATCTCCCTCTGGTACCCGCCCCTCACGCCCAATATCCCTATCTCCCTCTAGTACCCGCCCCTCACGCCCAATATCCCTATCTCCCTCTTGTACCTGCCTCTCACGCCCAATATCCCTATCTCCCTCTAGTACCTGCCCCTCACGCTCAATATCCCTATCTCCCTCTAGTACCTGCCCCTCACGCCCAATATCCCTATCTCCCTCTAGTACCCGCCCCTCACGCCCAATATCCATATCTCCCTCTAGTACCCGCCCCTCACGCCCAGTATCCCTATCTCCCTCTAGTACCCGCCCCCACGCCCAATATCCCTATCTCCCTCTAGTACCTGCCCCTCACGCCCAATATCACTATCTCCCTCTAGTACCTGCCCCTCACGCCCAATATCCCTATCTCCCTCTAGTACCTGCCCCTCACGCCCAATATCCCTATCTCCCTCTAGTACCCGCCCCTCACGCCCAATATCCCTATCTCCCTCTAGTACCCGCCCCTCACGCCCAATATCCCTATCTCCCTCTAGTACCCGCCCCTCACGCCCAATATCCCTATCTCCCTCTAGTACCCGCCCCTCACGCCCAATATCCCTATCTCCCTCTAGTCCCTGCCCCTCACGCCCAATATCCCTATCTCCCTCTAGTACCCGCCCCTCACGCCCAATATCCATATCTCCCTCTAGTACCCGCCCCTCACGCCCAGTATCCCTATCTCCCTCTAGTACCCGCCCCCACGCCCAATATCCCTATCTCCCTCTAGTACCTGCCCCTCACGCCCAATATCCCTATCTCCCTCTAGTACCTGCCCCTCACGCCCAATATCCCTATCTCCCTCTAGTACCCGCCCCTCACGCCCAATATCCCTATCTCCCTCTAGTACCCGCCCCTCACGCCCAATATCCCTATCTCCCTCTAGTACCCGCCCCTCACGCCCAATATCCCTATCTCCCTCTAGTACCCGCCCCTCACGCCCAATATCCCTATCTCCCTCTAGTACCCGCCCCTCACGCCCAATATCCCTATCTCCCTCTAGTACCCGCCCCTCACGCCCAATATCCCTATCTCCCTCTAGTACCTGCCCCTCACGCCCAATATCCCTATCTCCCTCTAGTACCTGCCCCTCACGCCCAATATCCCTATCTCCCTCTAGTACCTGCCCCTCACGCCCAATATCCCTATCTCCCTCTAGTACCTGCCCCTCACGCCCAATATCCCTATCTCCCTCTAGTACCTGCCCCTCATGCCCAATATCCCTATCTGCCTCTTGTACCTGCCCCTCACGCCCAATATCCCTATCTCCCTCTAGTACCCGCCCCTCACGCCCAATATCCCTATCTCCCTCTACTACCCGCCCCTCACGCCCAATATCCCTATCTCCCTCCAGTACCTGCCCCTCAAGCCCAATATCCCTATCTCCCTCTAGTACCCGCCCCTCACGCCAAATATCCCTATCTCCCTCTAGTACCCTCCCCTCACGCCCAATATCCCTATCTCCCTCTAGTACCTGCCCCTCACGCCCAATATCCCTATCTCCCTCTAGTACCTGCCCCTCACGCCCAATATCCCTATCTCCCTCTAGTACCTGCCCCTCACGCCCAATATCCCTATCTCCCTCTAGTACCCGCACCTCACGCCGAATATCCCTATCTCCCTCTAGTACCCGCCCCTCGCGCCCAATATCCCTATCTCCCTCTAGTCCCTGCCCCTCACGCCCAATATCCCTATCTCCCTCTAGTACCCGCCCCTCACGCCCAATATCCCTATCTCCCTCTAGTACCCGCCCCTCACGCCCAATATCCCTATCTCCCTCTAGTACCCGCCCCTCACGCCCAATATCCCTATCTCCCTCTAGTACCTGCCCCTCACGCCCAATATCCCTATCTCCCTCTAGTACTCGCCCCTCACCCCCAATATCCCTATCTCCCTCTAGTACCCGCCCCTCACACCCAATATCCCTATCTCCCTCTAGTGCCCGCCCCTCACGTCCAATATCCCTATCTCCCTCTAGTACCCGCCCCTCACGCCCAATATCCCTATCTCCCTCTGGTACCCGCCCCTCACGCCCAATATCCCTATCTCCCTCTAGTACCCGCCCCTCACGCCCAATATCCCTATCTCCCTCTTGTACCTGCCTCTCACGCCCAATATCCCTATCTCCCTCTAGTACCTGCCCCTCACGCTCAATATCCCTATCTCCCTCTAGTACCTGCCCCTCACGCCCAATATCCCTATCTCCCTCTAGTACCCGCCCCTCACGCCCAATATCCATATCTCCCTCTAGTACCCGCCCCTCACGCCCAGTATCCCTATCTCCCTCTAGTACCCGCCCCCACGCCCAATATCCCTATCTCCCTCTAGTACCTGCCCCTCACGCCCAATATCCCTATCTCCCTCTAGTACCTGCCCCTCACGCCCAATATCCCTATCTCCCTCTAGTACCTGCCCCTCACGCCCAATATCCCTATCTCCCTCTAGTACCCGCCCCTCACGCCCAATATCCCTATCTCCCTCTAGTACCCGCCCCTCACGCCCAATATCCCTATCTCCCTCTAGTACCCGCCCCTCACGCCCAATATCCCTATCTCCCTCTAGTACCCGCCCCTCACGCCCAATATCCCTATCTCCCTCTAGTCCCTGCCCCTCACGCCCAATATCCCTATCTCCCTCTAGTACCCGCCCCTCACGCCCAATATCCATATCTCCCTCTAGTACCCGCCCCTCACGCCCAGTATCCCTATCTCCCTCTAGTACCCGCCCCCACGCCCAATATCCCTATCTCCCTCTAGTACCTGCCCCTCACGCCCAATATCCCTATCTCCCTCTAGTACCTGCCCCTCACGCCCAATATCCCTATCTCCCTCTAGTACCCGCCCCTCACGCCCAATATCCCTATCTCCCTCTAGTACCCGCCCCTCACGCCCAATATCCCTATCTCCCTCTAGTACCCGCCCCTCACGCCCAATATCCCTATCTCCCTCTAGTACCCGCCCCTCACGCCCAATATCCCTATCTCCCTCTAGTACCCGCCCCTCACGCCCAATATCCCTATCTCCCTCTAGTACCTGCCCCTCACGCCCAATATCCCTATCTCCCTCTAGTACCTGCCCCTCACGCCCAATATCCCTATCTCCCTCTAGTACCTGCCCCTCACGCCCAATATCCCTATCTCCCTCTAGTACCTGCCCCTCACGCCCAATATCCCTATCTCCCTCTAGTACCTGCCCCTCATGCCCAATATCCCTATCTGCCTCTTGTACCTGCCCCTCACGCCCAATATCCCTATCTCCCTCTAGTACCCGCCCCTCACGCCCAATATCCCTATCTCCCTCTACTACCCGCCCCTCACGCCCAATATCCCTATCTCCCTCCAGTACCTGCCCCTCAAGCCCAATATCCCTATCTCCCTCTAGTACCCGCCCCTCACGCCAAATATCCCTATCTCCCTCTAGTACCCTCCCCTCACGCCCAATATCCCTATCTCCCTCTAGTACCTGCCCCTCACGCCCAATATCCCTATCTCCCTCTAGTACTCGCCCCTCACCCCCAATATCCCTATCTCCCTCTAGTACCCGCTCCTCACACCCAATATCCCTATCTCCCTCTAGTGCCCGCCCCTCACGTCCAATATCCCTATCTCCCTCTAGTACCCGCCCCTCACGCCCAATATCCCTATCTCCCTCTGGTACCCGCCCCTCACGCCCAATATCCCTATCTCCCTCTAGTACCCGCCCCTCACGCCCAATATCCCTATCTCCCTCTTGTACCTGCCTCTCACGCCCAATATCCCTATCTCCCTCTAGTACCTGCCCCTCACGCCCAATATCCCTATCTCCCTCTAGTACCTGCCCCTCACGCCCAATATCCCTATCTCCCTCTAGTACCTGCCCCTCACGCCCAATATCCCTATCTCCCTCTAGTACCTGCCCCTCATGCCCAATATCCCTATCTGCCTCTTGTACCTGCCCCTCACGCCCAATATCCCTATCTCCCTCTAGTACCCGCCCCTCACGCCCAATATCCCTATCTCCCTCTACTACCCGCCCCTCACGCCCAATATCCCTATCTCCCTCCAGTACCTGCCCCTCAAGCCCAATATCCCTATCTCCCTCTAGTACCCGCCCCTCACGCCAAATATCCCTATCTCCCTCTAGTACCCTCCCCTCACGCCCAATATCCCTATCTCCCTCTAGTACCTGCCCCTCACGCCCAATATCCCTATCTCCCTCTAGTACTCGCCCCTCACCCCCAATATCCCTATCTCCCTCTAGTACCCGCTCCTCACACCCAATATCCCTATCTCCCTCTAGTGCCCGCCCCTCACGTCCAATATCCCTATCTCCCTCTAGTACCCGCCCCTCACGCCCAATATCCCTATCTCCCTCTGGTACCCGCCCCTCACGCCCAATATCCCTATCTCCCTCTAGTACCCGCCCCTCACGCCCAATATCCCTATCTCCCTCTTGTACCTGCCTCTCACGCCCAATATCCCTATCTCCCTCTAGTACCTGCCCCTCACGCTCAATATCCCTATCTCCCTCTAGTACCTGCCCCTCACGCCCAATATCCCTATCTCCCTCTAGTACCCGCCCCTCACGCCCAATATCCCTATCTCCCTCTAGTACCCGCCCCTCACGCCCAATATCCATATCTCCCTCTAGTACCCGCCCCTCACGCCCAGTATCCCTATCTCCCTCTAGTACCCGCCCCCACGCCCAATATCCCTATCTCCCTCTAGTACCTGCCCCTCACGCCCAATATCCCTATCTCCCTCTAGTACCTGCCCCTCACGCCCAATATCCCTATCTCCCTCTAGTACCCGCCCCTCACGCCCAATATCCCTATCTCCCTCTAGTACCCGCCCCTCACGCCCAATATCCCTATCTCCCTCTAGTACCCGCCCCTCACGCCCAATATCCCTATCTCCCTCTAGTACCCGCCCCTCACGCCCAATATCCCTATCTCCCTCTAGTACCCGCCCCTCACGCCCAATATCCCTATCTCCCTCTAGTCCCTGCCCCTCACGCCCAATATCCCTATCTCCCTCTAGTACCCGCCCCTCACGCCCAATATCCATATCTCCCTCTAGTACCCGCCCCTCACGCCCAGTATCCCTATCTCCCTCTAGTACCCGCCCCCACGCCCAATATCCCTATCTCCCTCTAGTACCTGCCCCTCACGCCCAATATCCCTATCTCCCTCTAGTACCTGCCCCTCACGCCCAATATCCCTATCTCCCTCTAGTACCCGCCCCTCATGCCCAATATCCCTATCTCCCTCTAGTTCCCGCCCCTCACGCCCAATATCCCTATCTCCCTCTAGTACCCGCCCCTCACGCCCAATATCCCTATCTCCCTCTAGTACCCGCCCCTCATGCCCAATATCCCTATCTCCCTCTAGTACCCGCCCCTCACGCCCAATATCCCTATCTCCCTCTAGTCACTGCCCCTCACGCCCAATATCCCTATCTCCCTCTAGTACCCGCCCCTCACGCCCAATATCCCTATCTCCCTCTAGTACCCGCCCCTCACGCCCAATATCCCTATCTCCCTCTAGTACCCGCCCCTCACGCCCAATATCCCTATCTCCCTCTAGTACCCGCTCCTCACGCCCAATATCCCTATCCCCCTCTAGTATCCGCCCCTCACGCCCAATATCCCTATCTCTCTCTAGTACCCGCCCCTCACGCCCAATATCCCTATCTCCCTCTAGTACCCGCCCCTCACGCCCAATATCCCTATCTCCCTCTAGTACCCGCCCCTCACGCCCAATATCCCTATCTCCCTCTAGTACCCGCACCTCACGCCCAATATCCCTATCTCCCTCTAGTACCCGCCCCTCACGCCCAATATCCCTATCTCCCTCTAGTCCCTGCCCCTCACGCCCAATATCCCTATCTCCCTCTAGTACTCGCCACTCACCCCCAATATCCCTATCTCCCTCTAGTACCCGCCCCTCACACCCAATATCCCTATCTCCCTCTAGTGCCCGCCCCTCACGTCCAATATCCCTATCTCCCTCTAGTACCCGCCCCTCACGCCCAATATCCCTATCTCCCTCTGGTACCCGCCCCTCACGCCCAATATCCCTATCTCCCTCTAGTACCCGCCCCTCACGCCCAATATCCCTATCTCCCTCTTGTACCTGCCTCTCACGCCCAATATCCCTATCTCCCTCTAGTACCTGCCCCTCACGCTCAATATCCCTATCTCCCTCTAGTACCTGCCCCTCACGCCCAATATCCCTATCTCCCTCTAGTACCCGCCCCTCACGCCCAATATCCATATCTCCCTCTAGTACCCGCCCCTCACGCCCAGTATCCCTATCTCCCTCTAGTACCCGCCCCCACGCCCAATATCCCTATCTCCCTCTAGTACCTGCCCCTCACGCCCAATATCCCTATCTCCCTCTAGTACCTGCCCCTCACGCCCAATATCCCTATCTCCCTCTAGTACCTGCCCCTCACGCCCAATATCCCTATCTCCCTCTAGTACCTGCCCCTCACGCCCAATATCCCTATCTCCCTCTAGTACCCGCCCATCACGCCCAATATCCCTATCTCCCTCTAGTACCCGCCCCTCACGCCCAATATCCCTATCTCCCTCTAGTCCCTGCCCCTAACGCCCAATATCCCTATCTCCCTCTAGTACCCGCCCCTCACGCCCAATATCCCTATCTCCCTCTAGTACCCGCCCCTCACGCCCAATATCCCTATCTCCCTCTAGTACCCGCCCCTCACGCCCAATATCCCTATCCCCCTCTAGTACCCGCCCCTCACGCCCAATATCCCTATCTCCCTCTAGTACCCGCCCCTCACGCCCAATATCCCTATCTCCCTCTAGTACCCGCCCCTCATGCCCAATATCCCTATCCCCCTCTAGTACCCGCCCCTCACGCCCAATATCCCTATCCCCCTCTAGTACCCGCCCCTCACGCCCAATATCCCTATCTCCCTCTAGTACCCGCCCCTCACGCCCAATATCCCTATCTCCCTCTAGTACCCGCCCCTCACGCCCAATATCCCTATCTCCCTCTGGTACCCGCCCCTCACGCCCAATATCCCTATCTCCCTCTGGTTCCCGCCCCTCAAGCCCAATATCCCTATCTCCCTCTAGTACGCGCCCCACACGCCCAATATCCCTATCTCCCTCTAGTACCCGCCCCTCACGCCCAATATCCCTATCTCCCTCTTGTACCCGCCCCTCACGCCCAATATCCCTACCTGCCCCTCACGCTCAATATCCCTATCTCCCTCTAGTACCTGCCCCTCACGCCCAATATCCCTATCTCCCTCTAGTACCCGCCCCTCACGCCCAATATCCATATCTCCCTCTAGTACCTGCCCTTCACGCTCAATATCCCTATCTCCCTCTAGTACCTGCCCTCACGCCCTATATCCCTATCTCCCTCTAGTACCTGCCCCTCACGCCCAATATCCCTATCTCCCTCTTGTACCTGCCCCTCACGCCCAATATCCCTATCTCCCTCTAGTACCCGCCCCTCACGCCCAATATCCCTATCTCCCTCTAGTACCCGCCCCTCACGCCCAATATCCCTATCTCCCTCTAGTACCCGCCCCTCACGCCCAATATCCCTATCTCCCTCTAGTACCCGCCCCTCACGCCCAATATCCCTATCTCCCTCTAGTACCCGCCCCTCACGCCCAATATCCCTATCTCCCTCTAGTACCTGCCCCTCACGCCCAATATCCCTATCTCCCTCTAGTACCTGCCCCTCACGCCCAATATCCCTATCTCCCTCTAGTACCTGCCCCTCACGCCCAATATCCCTATCTCCCTCTTGTACCTGCCCCTCACGCCCAATATCCCTATCTCCCTCTAGTACCCGCCCCTCATGCCCAATATCCCTATCTCCCTCTTGTTCCTGCCCCTCACGCCCAATATCCCTATCTCCCTCTAGTCCCTGCCCCTCACGCCCAATATCCCTATCTCCCTCTAGTACCCGCCCCTCACGCCCAATATCCCTATCTCCCTCTAGTACCCGCCCCTCACGCCCAATATCCCTATCTCCCTCTAGTACCCGCCCCTCACGCCCAATATCCCTATCCCCCTCTAGTATCCGCCCCTCACGCCCAATATCCCTATCTCTCTCTAGTACCCGCCCCTCACGCCCAATATCCCTATCTCCCTCTAGTACCCGCCCCTCACGCCCAATATCCCTATCTCCCTCTAGTACCCGCCCCTCATGCCCAATATCCCTATCTCCCTCTAGTACCCGCCCCTCACGCCCAATATCCCTATCTCCCTCTAGTACCCGCCCCTCACGGCCTATATCCCTATCTCCCTCTAGTACCCGCCCCTCACGTCCAATATCCCTATCTCCCTCTAGTACCCGCCCCTCACGCCCTATATCCCTATCTCCCTCTAGTACCCACCCCTCACACCCAATATCCCTATCTCCCTCTAGTACCCTCCCCTCACGCCCAATATCCCTATCTCCCTCTAGTACCCGCCCCTCACGCCCAATATCCCTATCTCCCTCTAGTACCCGCCCCTCACGCCCAATATCCCTATCTCCCTCTAGTACCCTCCCCTCACGCCCAATATCCCTATCTCCCTCTAGTACCCTCCCCTCACGCCCAATATCCCTATCTCCCTCTAGTACCCTCCCCTCACGCCCAATATCCCTATCTCCCTCTTGTACCTGCCTCTCACGTCCAATATCCCTATCTCCCTCTAGTACCTACCCCTCACGCCCAATATCCCTATCTCCCTCTAGTACCCGCCCCTCATGCCCAATATCCCTATCTCCCTCTAGTACCTGCCTCTCACGCCCAATATCCCTATCTCCCTCTAGTACCTGCCCCTCACGCCCAATATCCCTATCTCCCTCTAGTACCTGCCCCTCGCGCCCAATATCCCTATCTCCCTCTGGTACCCGCCCCTCACGCCCAATATCCCTATCTCCCTCTAGTACCCGCCTCTCACGCCCAATATCCCTATCTCCCTCTAGTACCCTCCCCTCACGCCCAATATCCCTATCTCCCTCTAGTACCCGCCTCTCACGCCCAATATCCCTATCTCCCTCTGGTACCCGCCCCTCACGCCCAATATCCCTATCTCCCTCTAGTACCCGCCTCTCACGTCCAATATCCCTATCTCCCTCTAGTACCCTCCCCTCACGCCCAATATCCCTATCTCCCTCTAGTACCCGCCTCTCACGCCCAATATCCCTATCTCCCTCTAGTACCCGCCCCTCACGCCCAATATCCCTATCTCCCTCTAGTACCTGCCCCTCACGCCCAATATCCCTATCTCCCTCTAGTACCCGCCCCTCACGCCCAATATCCCTATCTCCCTCTAGTACCCGCCCCTCATGCCCAATATCCCTATCTCCCTCTAGTACCCGCCTCTCACGCCCAATATCCCTATCTCCCTCTAGTACCTGCCCCTCACGCCCAATATCCCTATCTCCCTCTAGTACCTGCCCCTCACGCCCAATATCCCTATCTCCCTCTGGTACCCGCCCCTCACGCCCAATATCCCTATCTCCCTCTAGTACCCGCCTCTCACGCCCAATATCCCTATCTCCCTCTAGTACCCGCCTCTCACGCCCAATATCCCTATCTCCCTCTGATACCCGCCCCTCACGCCCAATATCCCTATCTCCCTCTAGTACCCGCCTCTCACGCCCAATATCCCTATCTCCCTCTAGTACCCACCCCTCACGCCCAATATCCCTATCTCCCTCTAGTACCCGCCTCTCACGCCCAATATCCCTATCTCCCTCTAGTACCCGCCCCTCACACCCAATATCCCTATCTCCCTCTAGTACCTGCCCCTCACGCCCAATATCCCTATCTCCCTCTAGTACCTGCCCCTCACGCCCAATATCCCTATCCCCCTCTAGTACCCGCCCCTCACGCCCAATATCCCTATCTCCCTCTAGTAGCTGCCCCTCACGCCCAATATCCCTATCTCCCTCTTGTACCTGCCTCTCACGCCCAATATTCCTATCTCCCTCTAGTCCGTGCCCCTCACGCCCAATATCCCTATCTCCCTCTGGTACCCGCCCCTCACGCCCAATATCCCTATCTCCCTCTGGTACCCGCCCCTCACGCCCAATATCCCTATCTCCCTCTGGTACCCGCCCCTCAAGCCCAATATCCCTATCTCCCTCTGGTACGCGCCCCACACGCCCAATATCCCTATCTCCCTCTAGTACCCGCCCCTCACGCCCAATATCCCTATCTCCCTCTAGTATCCGCCCCTCACACCCAATATCCCTATCTCCCTCTAGTATCCGCCCCTCACGCCCAATATCCCTATCTCCCTCTTGTACCCGCCCCTCACGCCCAATATCCCTACCTGCCCCTCACGCTCAATATCCCTATCTCCCTCTAGTACCTGCCCCTCACGCCCAATATCCCTATCTCCCTCTAGTACCCGCCCCTCACGCCCAATATCCATATCTCCCTCTAGTACCTGCCCTTCACGCTCAATATCCCTATCTCCCTCTAGTACCTGCCCTCACGCCCTATATCCCTATCTCCCTCTAGTACCTGCCCCTCACGCCCAATATCCCTATCTCCCTCTTGTACCTGCTCCTCACGCCCAATATCCCTATCTCCCTCTGGTACCCGCCCCTCACGCCCAATATCCCTATCTCCCTCTGGTACCCGCCCCTCAAGCCCAATATCCCTATCTCCCTCTGGTACGCGCCCCACACGCCCAATATCCCTATCTCCCTCTAGTACCCGCCCCTCACGCCCAATATCCCTATCTCCCTCTTGTACCCGCCCCTCACGCCCAATATCCCTACCTGCCCCTCACGCTCAATATCCCTATCTCCCTCTAGTACCTGCCCCTCACGCCCAATATCCCTATCTCCCTCTAGTACCCGCCCCTCACGCCCAATATCCATATCTCCCTCTAGTACCTGCCCTTCACGCTCAATATCCCTATCTCCCTCTAGTACCTGCCCTCACGCCCTATATCCCTATCTCCCTCTAGTACCTGCCCCTCACGCCCAATATCCCTATCTCCCTCTTGTACCTGCCCCTCACGCCCAATATCCCTATCTCCCTCTAGTACCCGCCCCTCACGCCCAATATCCCTATCTCCCTCTAGTACCCGCCCCTCACGCCCAATATCCCTATCTCCATCTAGTACCCGCCCCTCACGCCCAATATCCCTATCTCCCTCTAGTACCTGCTCCTCACGCCCAATATCCCTATCTCCCTCTAGTACCTGCCCCTCACGCCCAATATCCCTATCTCCCTCTAGTACCTGCCCCTCACGCCCAATATCCCTATCTCCCTCTTGTACCTGCCCCTCACGCCCAATATACCTATCTCCCTCTAGTACCCGCCCCTCATGCCCAATATCCCTATCTCCCTCTTGTTCCTGCCCCTCACGCCCAATATCCCTATCTCCCTCTATTCCCTGCCCCTCACGCCCAATATCCCTATCTCCCTCTAGTACCCGCCCCTCACGCCCAATATCCCTATCTCCCTCTAGTACCCGCCCCTCACGCCCAATATCCCTATCTCCCTCTAGTACCCGCCCCTCACGCCCAATATCCCTATCCCCCTCTAGTATCCGCCCCTCACGCCCAATATCCCTATCTCTCTCTAGTACCCGCCCCTCACGCCCAATATCCCTATCTCCCTCTAGTACCCGCCCCTCACGCCCAATATCCCTATCTCCCTCTAGTACCCGCCCCTCACGCCCAATATCCCTATCTCCCTCTAGTACCCGCCCCTCACGCCCAATATCCCTATCTCCCTCTAGTACCCGCCCCTCACGGCCTATATCCCTATCTCCCTCTAGTACCCGCCCCTCACGTCCAATATCCCTATCTCCCTCTAGTACCCGCCCCTCACGCCCTATATCCCTATCTCCCTCTAGTACCCACCCCTCACGCCCAATATCCCTATCTCCCTCTAGTACCCTCCCCTCACGCCCAATATCCCTATCTCCCTCTAGTACCCGCCCCTCACGCCCAATATCCCTATCTCCCTCTAGTACCCGCCCCTCACGCCCAATATCCCTATCTCCCTCTAGTACCCGCCCCTCACGCCCAATATCCCTATCTCCCTCTAGTACCCGTCCCTCATGCCCAATATCCCTATCTCCCTCTAGTACCTGCCTCTCACGCCCAATATCCCTATCTCCCTCTAGTACCTGCCCCTCACGCCCAATATCCCTATCTCCCTCTAGTACCTGCCCCTCACGCCCAATATCCCTATCTCCCTCTGGTACCCGCCCCTCACGCCCAATATCCCTATCTCCCTCTTGTTCCTGCCCCTCACGCCCAATATCCCTATCTCCCTCTAGTCCCTGCCCCTCACGCCCAATATCCCTATCTCCCTCTAGTACCCGCCCCTCACGCCCAATATCCCTATCTCCCTCTAGTACCCGCCCCTCACGCCCAATATCCCTATCCCCCTCTAGTATCCGCCCCTTACGCCCAATATCCCTATCTCTCTCTAGTACCCGCCCCTCACGCCCAATATCCCTATCTCCCTCTAGTACCCGCCCCTCACGCCCAATATCCCTATCTCCCTCTAGTACCCGCCCCTCACGCCCAATATCCCTATCTCCCTCTAGTACCCGCCCCTCACGCCCAATATCCCTATCTCCCTCTAGTACCCGCCCCTCACGGCCTATATCCCTATCTCCCTCTAGTACCCACCCCTCACACCCAATATCCCTATCTCCCTCTAGTACCCTCCCCTCACGCCCAATATCCCTATCTCCCTCTAGTACCCGCCCCTCACGCCCAATATCCCTATCTCCCTCTAGTACCCGCCCCTCACGCCCAATATCCCTATCTCCCTCTAGTACCCTCCCCTCACGCCCAATATCCCTATCTCCCTCTAGTACCCTCCCCTCACGCCCAATATCCCTATCTCCCTCTAGTACCCTCCCCTCACGCCCAATATCCCTATCTCCCTCTTGTACCTGCCTCTCACGTCCAATATCCCTATCTCCCTCTAGTACCTACCCCTCACGCCCAATATCCCTATCTCCCTCTAGTACCCGCCCCTCATGCCCAATATCCCTATCTCCCTCTAGTACCTGCCTCTCACGCCCAATATCCCTATCTCCCTCTAGTACCTGCCCCTCACGCCCAATATCCCTATCTCCCTCTAGTACCTGCCCCTCGCGCCCAATATCCCTATCTCCCTCTGGTACCCGCCCCTCACGCCCAATATCCCTATCTCCCTCTAGTACCCGCCTCTCACGCCCAATATCCCTATCTCCCTCTAGTACCCTCCCCTCACGCCCAATATCCCTATCTCCCTCTAGTACCCGCCTCTCACGCCCAATATCCCTATCTCCCTCTGGTACCCGCCCCTCACGCCCAATATCCCTATCTCCCTCTAGTACCCGCCTCTCACGTCCAATATCCCTATCTCCCTCTAGTACCCTCCCCTCACGCCCAATATCCCTATCTCCCTCTAGTACCCGCCTCTCACGCCCAATATCCCTATCTCCCTCTAGTACCCGCCCCTCACGCCCAATATCCCTATCTCCCTCTAGTACCTGCCCCTCACGCCCAATATCCCTATCTCCCTCTAGTACCCGCCCCTCACGCCCAATATCCCTATCTCCCTCTAGTACCCGCCCCTCATGCCCAATATCCCTATCTCCCTCTAGTACCCGCCTCTCACGCCCAATATCCCTATCTCCCTCTAGTACCTGCCCCTCACGCCCAATATCCCTATCTCCCTCTAGTACCTGCCCCTCACGCCCAATATCCCTATCTCCCTCTGGTACCCGCCCCTCACGCCCAATATCCCTATCTCCCTCTAGTACCCGCCTCTCACGCCCAATATCCCTATCTCCCTCTAGTACCCGCCTCTCACGCCCAATATCCCTATCTCCCTCTGATACCCGCCCCTCACGCCCAATATCCCTATCTCCCTCTAGTACCCGCCTCTCACGCCCAATATCCCTATCTCCCTCTAGTACCCACCCCTCACGCCCAATATCCCTATCTCCCTCTAGTACCCGCCTCTCACGCCCAATATCCCTATCTCCCTCTAGTACCCGCCCCTCACACCCAATATCCCTATCTCCCTCTAGTACCTGCCCCTCACGCCCAATATCCCTATCTCCCTCTAGTACCTGCCCCTCACGCCCAATATCCCTATCCCCCTCTAGTACCCGCCCCTCACGCCCAATATCCCTATCTCCCTCTAGTAGCTGCCCCTCACGCCCAATATCCCTATCTCCCTCTTGTACCTGCCTCTCACGCCCAATATTCCTATCTCCCTCTAGTCCGTGCCCCTCACGCCCAATATCCCTATCTCCCTCTGGTACCCGCCCCTCACGCCCAATATCCCTATCTCCCTCTGGTACCCGCCCCTCACGCCCAATATCCCTATCTCCCTCTGGTACCCGCCCCTCAAGCCCAATATCCCTATCTCCCTCTGGTACGCGCCCCACACGCCCAATATCCCTATCTCCCTCTAGTACCCGCCCCTCACGCCCAATATCCCTATCTCCCTCTAGTATCCGCCCCTCACACCCAATATCCCTATCTCCCTCTAGTATCCGCCCCTCACGCCCAATATCCCTATCTCCCTCTTGTACCCGCCCCTCACGCCCAATATCCCTACCTGCCCCTCACGCTCAATATCCCTATCTCCCTCTAGTACCTGCCCCTCACGCCCAATATCCCTATCTCCCTCTAGTACCCGCCCCTCACGCCCAATATCCATATCTCCCTCTAGTACCTGCCCTTCACGCTCAATATCCCTATCTCCCTCTAGTACCTGCCCTCACGCCCTATATCCCTATCTCCCTCTAGTACCTGCCCCTCACGCCCAATATCCCTATCTCCCTCTTGTACCTGCTCCTCACGCCCAATATCCCTATCTCCCTCTGGTACCCGCCCCTCACGCCCAATATCCCTATCTCCCTCTGGTACCCGCCCCTCAAGCCCAATATCCCTATCTCCCTCTGGTACGCGCCCCACACGCCCAATATCCCTATCTCCCTCTAGTACCCGCCCCTCACGCCCAATATCCCTATCTCCCTCTTGTACCCGCCCCTCACGCCCAATATCCCTACCTGCCCCTCACGCTCAATATCCCTATCTCCCTCTAGTACCTGCCCCTCACGCCCAATATCCCTATCTCCCTCTAGTACCCGCCCCTCACGCCCAATATCCATATCTCCCTCTAGTACCTGCCCTTCACGCTCAATATCCCTATCTCCCTCTAGTACCTGCCCTCACGCCCTATATCCCTATCTCCCTCTAGTACCTGCCCCTCACGCCCAATATCCCTATCTCCCTCTTGTACCTGCCCCTCACGCCCAATATCCCTATCTCCCTCTAGTACCCGCCCCTCACGCCCAATATCCCTATCTCCCTCTAGTACCCGCCCCTCACGCCCAATATCCCTATCTCCATCTAGTACCCGCCCCTCACGCCCAATATCCCTATCTCCCTCTAGTACCTGCTCCTCACGCCCAATATCCCTATCTCCCTCTAGTACCTGCCCCTCACGCCCAATATCCCTATCTCCCTCTAGTACCTGCCCCTCACGCCCAATATCCCTATCTCCCTCTTGTACCTGCCCCTCACGCCCAATATACCTATCTCCCTCTAGTACCCGCCCCTCATGCCCAATATCCCTATCTCCCTCTTGTTCCTGCCCCTCACGCCCAATATCCCTATCTCCCTCTATTCCCTGCCCCTCACGCCCAATATCCCTATCTCCCTCTAGTACCCGCCCCTCACGCCCAATATCCCTATCTCCCTCTAGTACCCGCCCCTCACGCCCAATATCCCTATCTCCCTCTAGTACCCGCCCCTCACGCCCAATATCCCTATCCCCCTCTAGTATCCGCCCCTCACGCCCAATATCCCTATCTCTCTCTAGTACCCGCCCCTCACGCCCAATATCCCTATCTCCCTCTAGTACCCGCCCCTCACGCCCAATATCCCTATCTCCCTCTAGTACCCGCCCCTCACGCCCAATATCCCTATCTCCCTCTAGTACCCGCCCCTCACGCCCAATATCCCTATCTCCCTCTAGTACCCGCCCCTCACGGCCTATATCCCTATCTCCCTCTAGTACCCGCCCCTCACGTCCAATATCCCTATCTCCCTCTAGTACCCGCCCCTCACGCCCTATATCCCTATCTCCCTCTAGTACCCACCCCTCACGCCCAATATCCCTATCTCCCTCTAGTACCCTCCCCTCACGCCCAATATCCCTATCTCCCTCTAGTACCCGCCCCTCACGCCCAATATCCCTATCTCCCTCTAGTACCCGCCCCTCACGCCCAATATCCCTATCTCCCTCTAGTACCCGCCCCTCACGCCCAATATCCCTATCTCCCTCTAGTACCCGTCCCTCATGCCCAATATCCCTATCTCCCTCTAGTACCTGCCTCTCACGCCCAATATCCCTATCTCCCTCTAGTACCTGCCCCTCACGCCCAATATCCCTATCTCCCTCTAGTACCTGCCCCTCACGCCCAATATCCCTATCTCCCTCTGGTACCCGCCCCTCACGCCCAATATCCCTATCTCCCTCTTGTTCCTGCCCCTCACGCCCAATATCCCTATCTCCCTCTAGTCCCTGCCCCTCACGCCCAATATCCCTATCTCCCTCTAGTACCCGCCCCTCACGCCCAATATCCCTATCTCCCTCTAGTACCCGCCCCTCACGCCCAATATCCCTATCCCCCTCTAGTATCCGCCCCTTACGCCCAATATCCCTATCTCTCTCTAGTACCCGCCCCTCACGCCCAATATCCCTATCTCCCTCTAGTACCCGCCCCTCACGCCCAATATCCCTATCTCCCTCTAGTACCCGCCCCTCACGCCCAATATCCCTATCTCCCTCTAGTACCCGCCCCTCACGCCCAATATCCCTATCTCCCTCTAGTACCCGCCCCTCACGGCCTATATCCCTATCTCCCTCTAGTACCCGCCCCTCACGTCCAATATCCCTATCTCCCTCTAGTACCCGCCCCTCACGCCCTATATCCCTATCTCCCTCTAGTACCCACCCCTCACACCCAATATCCCTATCTCCCTCTAGTACCCTCCCCTCACGCCCAATATCCCTATCTCCCTCTAGTACCCGCCCCTCACGCCCAATATCCCTATCTCCCTCTAGTACCCGCCCCTCACGCCCAATATCCCTATCTCCCTCTAGTACCCTCCCCTCACGCCCAATATCCCTATCTCCCTCTAGTACCCTCCCCTCACGCCCAATATCCCTATCTCCCTCTAGTACCCGCCCCTCACGCCCAATATCCCTATCTCCCTCTAGTACCCGCCCCTCACGCCCAATATCCCTATCTCCCACTAGTACCTGCCCCTCACGCCCAATATCCCTATCTCCCTCTAGTACCCGCCCCTCACGCCCAATATCCCTATCTCCCTCTGGTACCCGCCCCTCACGCCCAATATCCCTATCTCCCTCTAGTACCTGCCCCATCCTGCAGCCTTCCTGCTCTTATCTGCCCCTCCGGCAGCCGTCGTGCTCTTATCTGCCCCTCCCGCAGCCTTCCTGCTCTTATCTACCTGTCCTGCGGTCAAACCATCTTCTCAGGGCCCCTAGAATCCCCCCGTTTCTGCGCCCTGGCCCCTCTGGTACCTGCTCCTGGGATCTTCTCAGGGCCCCTAGAATCCCCCTGTTTCTGCGGCCTGGCCCCTCTGGTACCTGCACCCGGGATCTCATCCCCAGCCTGAGGAAGGGGAAGCAGCACGTCCCTCCGCACCTCTCGTCGCCCCACTTGTCGTCCGCATCGTCCTCCTTGAAGCCCACCTCGTCGCCCCACTTGTCGTCCGCATCGTCCTCCTTGAAGCCCGCCTCGTCATCCGCTTCGTAGTCCGCCTCGACCGCCTCGTAGCCCGCCTCGTCTTCCTGTAGCACAAAGGGCACCACCTTTGTGTGTCTCCGGACCTGCAGGAGACATGAAGTGTTTGTAACCAGGGACAGTGATACTCTGTATCGCAGGAGCTCCTGTGCCACTTATACCTAGGGGTGCCAGGTGGCATCTTCAAAAATACTGGACTCAATGGTGAAAGGTGTGTCAGGTCACTATGTCCAGGGAGGAAAATACTGGACACATACATGTCCAGTATTACAGTACCGCTCATTCTTTACTGGACAGAGTATCCAAATACAGGACAGTCCAGTTCAATACCGGACACCTGGCAACCCTACTTATACCCCCCTCCCCAGTGCCCAGTTATACCCACCTCCCCAGGCCCAGAACTCGGTTATATGCCCGTGGCCATGCCCAGTACTCGGTTATATGCCCCTGCCCAGACCCAGTACTCGGTTATACCCACCTCCCCAGGCCCAGTAATTGGTTACTTGCCCCTGCCCAGGCCCTGTACTCGGTTATATGCCCCTCCCCAGGCCCAGTACCCCATTATACTCACCTCCCCAGGCCCAGTACCCCGTTATAACCCCGTCCCCTGGCCCAGTACCCCATTATACACCCCTCCCCAGACCCAGTTCCCCATTATACCCCCAGGCCAAGTACCCTGTTATACACCGCTCCCCAGGCCCAGAACTCCATTATACGCCCCTCCCCAGGATCCTTTACACACCCCCTCCCCAGACGCAGTACGCCCTACGGTGGAGGTGTAATGTCACATGGGTAGTGGAAGGTTTCTCAGAGAAGGTGTCCATGTGTCACAGCTGTTTCATCACCTTGGATGAGAAGTCTCCCTACTCTCTGCCTTTCCTTTCTATCTCCTGTCAGTCCCTCTCTACCCCTTTAATCTTATCTCTTTTATTTATCTCCGTCTCTCTTTATTTTTGTTCCTATGTATTTCTCCCCCACCACCCCCCCCATGTAATAGGGGCACAAACCTCAGATTTGGGGAACGCTCCCATCCCATGAGAGCCGAGGAAACAGGGACCCACTAACCTTCATTAAAACATCTCCAGCAGTTCTGTATTATTACACTGTAACGTGTTGCAGACTTTTCCATAAATAGTGTCCTGTACAACAGCTAATAACACCGTGTGTGCGGCAGATTCACAGATCCGCCATTCCCATTTACCCGGAAAGCTTTGATTCTTGCGACTTCCTCCTCCTCACTGTCCTCCTCCTCCCACGCCAATGCCCATGCCTGTGATACAGAGGATAGTAATGTGAGCACATGTATTCCTCCCTCCTATACATGTCCTGGTGCTGTATGGGGGGTTTGACGGTTAAGCCAATTGTCCACAGCACCCAAACAGTAACAATCTTCACAACCCAACGTTGCTTTGCAATGTTAGCAACGCTTCGGAGTGATAGACTCCTTCAATGCCCATTCCCACGTGACCAGGGCCACCGACATATATATTGTAGTGTGTGTCTGTGCTTCTACAAGAGTATCAATATGTGTGTATTTTAGTGGGAGTGTGTGTGAATATGACTGATTGTGCATTTGTATTTTAGGAGCAGGAACCTGTTGGTACTCCGTCCCTGCAGTTTTTAGGAGCAGGAACGTGTGTGTATAGGTGTGTGTGTATATATAGGACCGAAACGCTGTGCCGCTATCTCTCTCTCGCTCTCTCTTGCTCTATCACACACCCCTACCTACACACACACCTACCTACACACACTCACACACTCACCTATACACACACACTCACCTATACACACACACCTACCTACACACCTTTTTTAGGACTCTAGCACTGTAGCAGTGAGAGTCTTAGCAGACACAGAGATACAGCGAGACATGAAGAGACACAAGATACACTCAAAAGGAACATGGAATGTGACAGATCTAGTATAACAAGTGACAGACATACGCAGGGTTAATAAGAAAAGAGACAGTCGGATACACACAGAGAAGTGATGATATAGATAACCTGTATTGGTGACAGAATCAGGACAAGTTCCAATAAAAGCCAGACACACTCCGGGTAACAAGGTTTTATTTAAACACCTGGAATCTTGTCCCCTCCGCCTGCAGTTTGGGAAAGGCTGAGGTTTTGGGATCTAAGTGTGTGGGGTTCTCTGTGTCTGGAGAGACCCCTAAATGTTCTCTCTGTGTCTGGGGAGAGCCCTAAATGTTCTCTCTGTGTCTGGGGAGAGCCCTAAATGTTCTCTCTGTGTCTGGGGAGAGCCCTAAATGTTCTCTCTGTGTCTGGGGAGACCCCTAAATGTTCTCTCTGTGTCTGGGGAGAGCCCTAAATGTTCTCTTTGTGTCTGGGGAGACCCCTAAATGTTCTCTCTGTGTCTGGGGAGACCCCTAAATGTTCTCTCTGTGTCTGGGGAGAGCCCTAAATGTTCTCTCTGTGTCTGGGGAGAGCCCTAAATGTTCTCTCTGTGTCTGGAGAGACCCCAAAATGTTCTCTTTGTGTCTGGGGAGACCCCAAAATGTTCTCTCTGTGTCTGGAGAGACCCCAAAATGTTCTCTTTGTGTCTGGGGAGACCCCTAAATGTTCTCTCTGTGTCTGGAGAGACCCCAAAATGTTCTCTCTTTGTGTCTGGGGAGACCCCTAAATGTTCTCTTTGTGTCTGGGGAGATCTCAAAATGTTCTCTGTGTCTGGGAGACCCCTAAATGTTCTGTCTTTGTGTCTGGAGAGACCCCTAAATGTTCTGTCTTTGTGTCTGGAGAGACCCCTAAATATTCTCTCTTTGTGTCTGGAGAGACCCCTAAATGTTCTCTCTTTGTGTCTGGGGAGACCCCTAAATATTCCCCAGTGTAGCTCGCTTCAAAATAACTCAGAAAAGTAGCCTTGAGCCCTCGGTGACCGGGCGCTGTGACCAGGGGGACTTGGCTCCCCTTACCTGTGAGTGTGGACTGTCCCCCCCCCCCCTCTGGCAGTGAGGGTGACACGGCAGGGGGAAGGGCCAGGCAGGTTAGAATTAGACAGAGGCGCGGGGTCAGTTTGCGCCCTGCCATGAGCTTCCCGCTCACCCTGCCATTTATTGTGAATTCTGGTAAATATGTTGGTTGAACGTGTTTAAAATAAAAAAAGAATAAATAAACAATGAAAATGAATAACAGAAATAAAATAAAAGGTGGCTGGGAGTGGCGAGTGGGCGCGGCTCATTTACACGTGCGTTCCTGGGCCAATTCTCGGGGGGAATTAGGCTAAGGCCCCGCTTAGGGGGAGAGGGGAGGGGGGGGGAGGGGGGGGAGAGGGAAGGGGGGGGGGAGGGGGGGGAGGGGGGGAGAGGGAAGGGGGGGGAGGGGGGGGGAGAGGGAAGGGGGGGGGGGGAGAGGGAAGGGGGGGGAGGGGGGGAGAGGGAAGGGGGGGGAGAGGGAAGGGGGGGAGGGGGGGAGAGGGAGGGGGGAGAGGGAAGGGGGGGGAGAGGGAAGGGGGGGGAGGGGGGGAGAGGGGAGGGGGGGGGGAGGGGGGGAGAGGGGAGGGGGGGGGAGGGGGGGGAGAGGGAAGGGGGGGGGGAGGGGGGGGAGAGGGGGGGGAGGGGGGGAGAGGGGAGGGGGGGGGAGGGGGGGGAGAGGGAAGGGGGGGGAGGGGGGGAGAGGGAAGGGGGGGGGGAGAGGGGGGGGAGAGGGAAGGGGGGGGAGAGGGAGGGGGGAGAGGGAAGGGGGGGGAGAGGGAAGGGGGGGAGGGGGGGAGAGGGAGGGGGGGAGAGGGAAGGGGGGGAGGGGGGGGGAGGGGGGGGGGAGAGGGAAGGGGGAGGGGGGGGGGGGGAGAGGGAAGGGGGGGAGGGAGGGGAGAGGGAAGGGGGGGGAGAGGGAAGGGGGGGAGAGGGAAGGGGGGGAGGGGGGAGAGGGAAGGGGGGGGAGGGGGGGAGAGGGAAGGGGGGGGAGGGGGGGAGAGGGAGGGGGGAGAGGGAAGGGGGGGGAGGGGGGGGGAGAGGGAAGGGGGAGAGGGGGGGGGGAGAGGGAAGGGGGGGAGGGAGGGGAGAGGGAAGGGGGGGAGAGGGAAGGGGGGGAGAGGGAAGGGGGGGAGGGGGGGAGAGGGAAGGGGGGGAGGGGGGGAGAGGGAGGGGGGAGAGGGAAGGGGGGGAGGGGGGGGAGAGGGAAGGGGGGGAGGGGGGGAGAGGGAGGGGGGGAGGGGGGGGGGGAGAGGGAAGGGGGGAGGGGGGGGGAGAGGGAAGGGGGGAGGGGGGGGGAGAGGGAAGGGGGGAGGGGGGGGGAGAGGGAGGGGGGGAGAGGGAAGGGGGGAGGGGGGGGAGGGGGAAGGGGGGAGGGGGAGAGGGAAGGGAAGGGGGGAGGGGGGGGAGAGGGAAGGGGGGAGGGGGGGGAGGGGGAAGGGGGGAGGGGGGAGAGGGAAGGGAAGGGGGGAGGGGGGGGAGGGGGGGAGAGGGAAGGGGAAGGGGGGAGGGGGGGAGAGGGAAGGGGGGGAGGGGGGGGGAGAGGGAAGGGGGGGGAGAGGGAAGGGGGGAGGGGGGGAGGGGGGGAGAGGGAAGGGGGAGGGGGGAGGGGGGGAGAGGGAAGGGGGAGGGGGGGGAGAGGGAAGGGGGGAGGGGGGGGAGAGGGAAGGGGGGAGGGGGGGAGAGGGAAGGGGGAGGGGGGGAGGGGGGAGAGGGAAGGGGGGGGAGAGGGAAGGGGGGGAGGGAGGGGAGAGGGGAGAGGGAAGGGAGGGGAGAGAGGAGAGGGAAGGGGGGGAGGGAAGGGGGGGGAGAGGGAAGGGGGGGAGGGAAGGGGGGGGGGGAGAGGGGGGGGGGGAGAGGGAAGGGGGGGGGAGAGGGGGGGAGAGGGAAGGGGGGAGAGGGGGGGGAGGGGAAGGGGGGGGGAAGGGGGGGAGAGGGAAGGGGGGGGGAGGGGGGGGAGAGGGAAGGGGGGGGGGGGGGGGGAGAGGGAAGGGGGGGAGGGGGGAAGGGGGGGGAGGGAAGGGGGGGGAGGGGGGGGAGGGAAGGGGGGGTGGGGGGGGAGAGGGAGGGGGGGGGAGGGAAGGGGGGGGAAGGGGGGGGGGGGGGGAGAGGGAAGGGGGGAGGAGGGGGGGTGAGGGATGGGGGGCGGGGGGGGTGGGGAAGGGGGGGGGGGGTGAGGTTGGGGGGGGGGAGAGGGGGAGGGGGAGGGAGGGGGGTGAGGGGTGGGGGAGGGGAGGGGAGAGGGAAGGGGGGGGAGGGGGGGTGTGGAGGGGGGGGAGAGGGATGGGGGGAGGGAGGGGAGAGGAGGGGGGGGTGAGGGAAGGGGGGGTGGGGGGGGAGGGGAAGGGGGGGGGGGGGGAGAGGGAAGGGGGGGTGGGGGGGAGAGGGAAGGGGGGGGGGAGGGGGGGGTGAGGGAAGGGGGGGAGGGAAGGGGGGGGAGGGAGGGGGGTGGGGGAGGGAGGGGGAGAGGGAAGGGGGGAGGGGGAGGGGGGAGGGGGGAGAGGGAGGGGGGAGGGGGGGGAGAGGGAGGGGGGGAGGGGGGGTGAGGGAAGGGGGGGGAGGGGGGGGGGAGGGGGGGGAGAGGGAAGGGGGGGAGGGGGGAGAGGGAAGGGGGGGGGGGGGGGGGAGGGGGGGAGAGGGAAGGGGGGGAGGGGGGAGAGGGAAGGGGGGGAGGGGGGAGAGGGAAGGGGGGGAGGGGGGAGAGGGAAGGGGGGGGAGAGGGAGGGGGGGGGAGGTGAGGGGGGAGGGGAGGGGGGTGGGAAGGGGGGAGGGGAGGGGGGAGAGGGAAGGGGGGGGAGAGGGAAGGGGGGGAAGGGGGGGAGGGGAGGAAGGGGGGGAGGGGGGAGGGAAGGGGGGAGGGGGGGAGAGAAGGGGGGAGGGAAGGGGGGGAGGGGGGGAGAGAAGGGGGGGAGGAAGGGGGGGAGGGAAGGGGGG
The DNA here is from genome assembly GCF_040206685.1 of Ascaphus truei. NCBI lineage: Eukaryota > Metazoa > Chordata > Amphibia > Anura > Ascaphidae > Ascaphus > Ascaphus truei. The sequence continues at coordinate 27,001,656 of NC_134503.1, forward strand.
GAGGGAAGGGGGAGGGGGGGAGGGGGGGAGGGGGGGAGAGAAGGGGGGGATGGAAGGGGGGGAGGGGGGAGGGGGGGAGGGGGGGAGGGGGGGAGAGAAGGGGGGGAGGGAAGGGGGGGATGGAAGGGGGGGAGGGGGAAGGGGGGGAGGGGGAAGGGGGAGGGGGGGAGAGGGGAGGGGGGGAGAGGGAGGGGGGGAGAGGGAAGGGGGGGAGGGGGGGAGAGGGAAGGGGGGGAGAGGGAAGGGGGGGAGAGGGGTTAGAGGGGTGTCTCACAGTCTCCGAGGTCACGTTTCTATTTATCAAATATTTTACCAGGAAAAAATGCTCTGAGTTACCTCTGGTTTTCAGGCATGTCCTGGGGGAGTTATCACAGAGACACAGAAACGTCGCTGAGTTTGGGTTAGTAACTCCCTTAACCTCTCAGCAGGTGAATTCCCCCTCGGCGCTTAACGCGTTAAAAACAAGCGTTGCTATTTCCCTGCAGGAAGTTGCAGGTAATTGGAAGCGTTAGG